>NC_037677.1:20486511-20702876 GCF_003255815.1 Theropithecus gelada
TTTTTTTTTCTTTCTTTCTTTTTTTTTTTTTTTTTTTTTTTGAGATGTAGTCTCGCTCTGTCACCCAGGCTGGAGTGCAGTGGCCCAATCTCGGCTCACTGCAAACTCTGCCTCCCGGGTTCAAGCCATTCTCCTGCCTCAGCCACCCGAGTAGCTGGGACTACAGGCGCCTGCCACCACGCCCGGCTAATTTTTTGTATTTTTAGTAGAGACGGGGTTTCACCGTGTTAGCCAGGATAGTCTTGATCTCCTGACCTCGTGATCCGCCTGCCTCAGCCTCCCAGACTGCTGGGATTACAGGCGTGAGCCACCGTGCCCGGCCAGTATTTTTTAATTCTATGTAAAACTGATAGATGTCTGTGCATTTTTTGACACTTTATTGACAATTTGGTGATGACATAAGAGAAATACAATGGAGAGTGACAGTTAGAATTGCTTCTACATTCTCTGCTCTCAAGATCTAGGCTGCCTTTGTCTTCACCACCTGCCCCACAAACTTCCTGGCTCCCAATCTTCTTCCATAAGGCAGTGGCCATCCCATGCCCACCACCCAGAGAACTCCGAGCCTGTGTCACTGATGCTGTGACAGTTAACTTAAAAATCACACCATTTATAAAAGTGAGACTCTATTTCTTATAAAGGGTTACAGCCTGCAAGGGGGCCTTCCAGATAGGTTGGGCAGCTGGTCTCCAGTGGAGGCAGAGACTGTTATCAGGAGCTTTGAGGGAGGAACAGGTAAGACAGGAATTTAAGCTGAACAGGTTGGACAAGTATACGTCTTTAACAGGTTACACCAGGAGCTATGAATATTCATGAAGGTGGTCTTGACACACGTGTACCAAACATGCATGTCACATATGCCCCATGTTCACTTTGGGGTGGAGACTTAACATTTAAATGCACTAGAATTAGGCCCTATACGTCAAAACAGGAAGCAGGGACGTGAAGGCATTCCGTACACAGCCTCTGTAAACTGGCCAGAATCAGTGCATGGTCTGTGGGCTCTTATCAGGAGAAAGTTACTGAAATCAGTCTCTTGTTCAATCAAAGCTGTAATTATGCCTGGTAGAACAGGGGGTCAGCTAGTCAGCAGCTCGCTGTGGACAAGCTGCAAATCATTTCAATATTGCTTATGTCCAGGCCAGTGCTTGTTTATCTGCTAGAGGAAAAGAAAAACCCTTGTGGCAGAACATAGCTTCTTCTTTAAGATTAGGGGGTAACTTTACTCCGCCTGCCCTGGCCTTAGCTTCTGTTTGTAATTTGGTATCTTATTGCCACAAAGAGCTCCTTCCGTCAGTTAAGTGCAGTGGCACAACCTCGACTCACTGCAACCTCCGCCTCCTGGGTTCAAGCAATTCTCCTGCCTCAGCCTTCCAAATTGCTGCGATTACAGGCACCTGCCACCACGCCCGGCTAATTTTTTGTAGTTTTAGTAGAGACAGGATTCCACCTTGTTGGCCAGGGTGGTCTTGAACTGCTGACCTCAAGTGATCTGCCCACCTCAGTCCCCCAAAGTGCTGGGATTACAGGTGTGAGCCACCACGCCCAGCCTGTAGAATCCTTTCCTTAGGACTGAAGCGTCCATTCCCCCAGCTGCTGGGAGGGTGGCTATTAACCCTCTCTGTAAGTTCTTCAGGCCTTGCCCTAGGGCAGTGCCTCTCAAACTTCATTGGTGTCATGATTACCTGGAGGCTTGTTAAATCACAGGTTACTATTTGACCCACCCTCAGAGTTCCTGATTCAGAAGGTCTGGAGGGGTAAGCAAGAATGTACATTTCTAACAAGTGCCCGAGAGACACAGACTAGTGCAGTGGCCACAGATTGGCCTCAGCTCAAGAGAAGTTCTCTCCCAAGGTTCTGCCCTTCCCTGGGACAGCCCACATCCAAAGACTGCTTCAGGCAGGGGCATAAGGCCTGGTCCCTGCTCCACAATTGGGAGCGACACTGAAGGGCATTCCAGCTCCAGGGCATGGCATGAGATCCGCAGACTCTACCTTGTGAAAACTGCAAGTCTGTCTACTTCTCCCTCTGTTGGGTCCTGCTTCCTGTACACACTCATGGGTGTTGATCTGAGAGTCCATCTCAATAAAACGCCTGTCTATACATCTTCATTTCAGAGTCAGCTTGGGGATGGGGCAGGGAGCTGACAGCACACCGGCCCCTTGGGAGCCAGACCCAGGGAGAGGAACAATGTTCAAAGCCCACTTCCCAAACCACAACTTCCTGTGCCAGGATTAGTGGCTCCGTGGGGTGGCCGATGGTGGGATTGCCTTTTCTCAGGCCTTCACAAGGCAATTTCTCAAGAACATAGAATTCTACTTTGATTGCATCCTAGGATGCTAAGTCTTAAATCACAGAGACATGAGGACATCAGCAAGCCAAACCAATGTACTTTCACAGGCATTTTTCCAAGAGAAGGGATGGGGGTGATGCTTGTAGCTTCAGGCCATGCCTGCATCAGCGCCTTTGCTCCTGGGAACAATTCACTGAACCCCACAAGAACAAGCAACACTGATTTCACGTAAAACCAGTATCACTTCTCCTTCACTCCCAGTGATTCAGAACCCAACTGGGGTCCTCTGGCCTGGAGCAGTAAAGTCAAACATCCACACTGCGGCTTGCAGCAGGAGAAAGGAGGGCATTAATGTACAGGGTGCCAAGCAAGGAGAATTGGGCAGCTTGTGCTTAAGACTCGACCTCCCCGATGCCTTACAAGTAAGGGTTTTTAAAGGCAGCATACATTTTATACTGTGTGTGGTGGCTCATGACTGGAACCCTAGCACTTTGGGAAGCCAAGGTGGCGGGGGGGATCACCTGAGGTCAGGAGTTCAAGACCAGCCCAACCAAAATGGTGAAACCCCATCTCTACTGAATTAGCTGGATGTGGTGGCACATGCCTGTAATCCCAGCTACTCTGGAGGCTGAGGCAGGAGAATCACTTGAACCTGGGGGGCGGAGGTTGCAGTGAGCCGAGATCATGACACTGTACTCCGGCCTAGGTGAAAAAGTGAAACTCCATCTCAAAAAAAAAAAAAAAAAGAAAAGAAAAAACAATTAGGAAAGCAGAAGTTACAGGCAAAACCATAAATCAACACATGGAGGTTACACACTGGTTGGGTGTAAAAAGGTGGGATATCTTGAAGCAGCAGCTTACAGATCATAGGTAGACTTTAAATTTTTCTGATTTGCAATTGGTTAGAAAGAGGAGCTTTGTTTAAAGACCTGGGGTCAGCAGAAAAGAATGTTAGCTCTGGCCCGGAGATGTGACTTCCTCCTGGCTCCTCTGGAAGTTTAGAACAAAGAACTTCAATCAGAGTTCAGTTCTCAGTTTCCCATCATCTGAGGTCTGCATGCCAGCAGAACCCCTTGGTGGAGGATCTGAGTTTCTGAAAAACAACACAGGGATATATGTTAAGATGTTATCATTAGCTCCTATAGGGAGGTGGGGGGCAAGGGGAGGAAGAGCATCAGGACAAATAGCTAATGCATGTGGGGCTTAATACCTAGGTGATGGGTTGATAGGTGCAGCAAACCACCATGGCACACCTATGTGACAAGCCTGCCCGGAACTTAAAGTAAATAAATTTCAAAAAAGAAATTACCAGGCCTACCAAGAGAAATAGAAAGAGCCAATATAAACATGCACGAGAATATTGATAGCAGCACTATTCATAATAGAAAATGGAAACAACTCAAAAATCTCTCAACAGTAGAATGGATATATATTGGTGTGTGTATACATTGGAATCAATGCAGCAATGAAATAAATGGACTACTGTTTACATGCAACAAGTGTGCATTAAATTCACCAACATAATGTTGAATGAAACCAGACACAAAAGACTATATAGTATATGCATATATATAAACTTCAGAAGAAGAAAAAAACCAATCAATGGTGATAGATATCAGGATAGTGGTTAGCTCTGAGGAATAGTGGAGGGAGGGAGAAGGTGCCCATGGGCAGCTTCTGGAGAACTGGTGATATTCTATTTCATTATCTGGGTAGTGATTACACAAACGTGCATATTTTATAAAATTTCATTAATCTGTACATTTATGATTTGTGTCATTTTGCGTGTTATGCTTCAGTTAAAAACTTTGCTTAAAAACCTGAAAAACAAAACAAAACTAGTATTCCCTCTTTCTGTATCAAGACAGCATTTTTTTTCCTGAGCATCTCATTGGCCACTAGAATGGTTTATATTAATTATTTGCCAGCAAAATAATGAGCCATGCACATTAGTTATCAGAGTGCTAAAAATGTGGAATGTATTATCTAAAATGCAATTTTCTAGACTAAGAGTTGCATCAAGTTTTATAGACTGCGTCTTAGTCCATTTGAGAGGTTATAGCAATATACCTTACACTGAGTTTTATAAACAACAGAATTTATTGCTTACGGTTCTGGAGGCTGGGATTTCAAGATCAAAGCGCCAGCAGATTTGGCTTCTGGCGAGGCCTCATTCCTCATAGATTCACCTTCAATGTGTCCTGACACAAAGGACGGGTAAAGGAGCTAACAAGCTCCCTCAGGCTTCTTTTATAAGGGTGCTAATCTCATTTATGAAGTCTCTGCCCTCAGGACTTAATCACCTCCCCAAAGCGTCATCTCTTTTTTTTTTTTTTTTTTTTTTTTTGAGACGGAGTCTCGCTCTGTCGCCCAGGCTGGAGTGCAGTGGCTGGATCTCCGCTCACTGCAAGCTCCGCCTCCCGGGTTCACGCCATTCTCCTGCCTCAGCCTCCCGAGTAGCTGGGACTACAGGCGCCCACCACCATGCCCGGCTATTTTTTCGTATTTTTACTAGAGACGGGGTTTCACTGTGTTAGCCAGGATGGTCTCGATCTCCTGACCTTGTGATCCGCCCGTCTCGGCCTCCCAAAGTGCTGGGATTACAGGCTTGAGCCACCGCGCCCAGCCCAAAGCGTCATCTCTTAATACCACATTGCAGACTATGTTTCAGTATATGAATTTGGCGGAACGCATTCAGACCATAGAAACTGGAAAGGTGAGCCTGCTGTCATTCTTATTTTTCTACCCTTCACTACGAAAAGCACTTTTTTTCCAGCAGCTATTTCTATTATTCAAGGTCACTCTCACACAGTCATGAAACAGCTGAACTTGGTTTTGAGGTCAACTGATCCATCATCTAGGTTTTGGCGTGAAAGGCTCTTTTATTTTCCTGGTGGAATCAAAGAGCTGGGAAGGTTGAGACAGCGAGGAAGGGTGAGAGGAGAGAGAGACACAGACAGAGAGAGGAACAATACTGGCACACGATTTGGATTGCGATGTGGGTGTTTTCAACTAACGTACACTCTACACTCGCTGGCTGCTGTTGTTTTATATTTTGTCCCACTGGGGAAAATTATCTTGAGGTGGAATTGTGTGGTTTGGCACAACTTATTTGTTGCAAGTCTGAAAGTCAATGTACCCAGTGTGTTTAGTTTCCTATTGGAACACCCCAAAATGTTGAAATAGGAATACCAAATAGCCTGTTGGATTAAGCAAAGATTCAGAGACATAATTAGATTTTGGCCTCTTCGAATCTTCTTTGGACTATATTGGACTTGGAATATTAAAATATTTTCCTACTTTTAAGCTTTACAATGTAATAGTTTCTCCAGGGTCTTGGTGGGATTCCTGCCATTTTGAGTATAGCCATATCTCAAAGGAAGAGTGTAGATTTCGTTTGTCTGCGTACACTTTCAGCAGGATGGGCTGCAATCTAGTGGAAAAATCTCGAACCTGGGAGTTGGAAGCTGGGACTCTTAACTCTGTCTCCAACAAACCTACTGACCTAGGACAGGTGACTTCCCACCTCTTAACCTGAATGCCTTCATCTCTAAAATGAGGGGATTGAGCCTTCGATCTCTAAGGTCCCATTCACTTCGAAGACTTTTTGGTGAAAGACCTGGCAAAATATTTTGTTTACTTTCAAAGGTGAAAAAATGTTTTCTGAAATGTCCACATTCAGACACACAGACCCTTGATGTCATTCTAAATACTGTTAGCAGGCCAGGGTGCATCACTAAGAAGAGTACGTCTGACCAGGGGCGGTGGCTCTGCCTGTAATTCCAGCACTTTGGGAGGCTGAGGTCAGGAGTTCAAGACCAGTCTGGCCAACATGGTGAAACCCTGTCTTTACTAAAAATACAAAAATTTACAGGCATGGTGGCTCGCACCTGAAACCCCAACTACTGAGGAGGCTGAGGCAAGAGAATTGCTTGAACCCACAGGTGGAGGTTGCAGTGAGCCGAGATCATGCCACTGCACTCTAGCCTGGGTGACAGAGCAAGACTTTGTCTCAAAACAAACAAACAAACAAACAAACATCAAAACCAAAAATAAGAAGACTACATCTGATTTGTAATCGATCATGAAGTCTCAACACTTGGTATTGATTACTTTGCTAGGACTGCTGCAACAAAGTACTGAGAGCTAGGTGGCTCAAGCCACAGATAATTATTTTCTCCCAGTTCTGGAGGCTAGAAGTCTGAGACCACAGTGTTGGTACTGCTGTTTCCCTCTGAAGGCTATGAGAGAGGATCTGTTCCATGCCTCCTGTCTGTCTTCTAGTGTTTTTCAGGGAATCAAGACTCATTTCTTGAAGAAGCATGGTCCCAGTGGTACTCTGTGTGTGTGTGTGTCTGTGTTTGTGTGTATGTGTATGTGTGTGTTTTCAAATTTCCCCTTTTTATATGAGCACCAATTATATTAGATTAGGGGCCCATCATACACAAGCATGACCTCATTTTAACTAATATATCTGCAACAAACCTATTTCCAAATAAATGTCACATTCTGAGGTACTGGGGTGAGGACTTTACATGTAAATTTGGGAGGAATGTAATTCAACCCATAACACTAGGAAATGAAATAAACTCTGAAAAGCTGAGGTTCCAGATAGGATAAAAGTTTAAGGTTTTGAACCAAATTTGGTGCACAATTTTGCCATGGGCTTCCAAGGTTGGCTCAGGCACGTGTCGTTCAACCCTCAATAATCCCTTGATTCATACCTGCAAACAGGAGTCAGGGGCTATAGTCTCCCTTTCCCATTTCTGCAGTCAGTCATTCCTCCTGAGAGGACAAAAGACACTCAGGGGATCAATTTCTCAGCTCACTCCCCATCCAACCACCACCCAACCAGCAGCCTCTGCCTCAGCCTCGAATGCATCGTCTCCGATTTTAAAACTGAGGATGTCTCTGTAAATATGTTTAACCATAAAGAAATGAAAAAAATGATGTTGATGTGCCTCGAGCTCAAGGACACAAAACAACCCCCTGTTCTTAATGAGCTTATAATCTAGTCGGACAGACTAGAGCTTCACCTGTTTAGAAAAAAAATTAACAATGTAAAGCAGGGCAATAGGCCCTTAACATAAAACCTTAGCAGATTCTCTCATTTAAGAAGAAGGTCGAGTGTGGTGGTTCATGTCTGTAATCCCAGCACTTTGGAAGGCTGAGGCAGGCAGATGGCTTGAGGTTAGGAATTGGAGACCAGCCTGGGCCACACAGTGAAACCCTGTCTCTACAAAAAAAAGAATACAAAAACTAGCCAGGCATGGTGGTGCATGCCTGTAGTCCCAGCTACATGGGAGGCTACCACTGGAAGATTGCTTGAGCTGGGGAGGCAGAGGTTGCAGTGAGCTGAGAGGAGCCACTGAGCCACTGCACTCCAGCCTGAGCAACAGAGTGAGATCTTGTCTCAAAAAAAAAAAAAAAAAAAAAAAAGAATAAAACTTTAGCATGTGTTCTCTTCCATGAACTTAACTTTCTGTTTCCAGGTACCATTTCTTAGCTTTTCTCTGTTCTGGGTCAGTTCTAGAGCAGCAGCGGCAGTTGGCTTTCTTTTGGGCATCATATTTTTCCTATTATACTTTACTAGTGCTTTAGTAGTGAAAACCACATGCCACTCTTCTATGCGTGCACACATCCCCAAACTCTGTAGAGCTGCCAGGTGGCCCATTTCTCCGATTCTTACGTTATTCTACAAAATGTATTCGTGGCAGGCTTAAAGTGCAGTTTATGTCTTGAATTACATGTCGACTTGGCTAAGTTGATATACGTGCTTTTACTGTGTGGGGTGTCCACCAGAACAGAAGCAGGAGCAACGGTGGTATATAGGTTGTGTGTTACTTTTTATTGAAATGTAATATACATAGGGAAATGTGCACACATCACAGTCTCAATGAATCTTCACAAACTGAACACATCCATACAAGCAGAACCCAGAGCAAGAAATACAATGTTACCAGTTCTCCAGTTCTCTTTTGTGTTATCTCCCAGGCACTAATCCTAAGTGGGTAATCATTATTCTGCTTGTTTGTATACTTTATAGAAATGGAATCATGCAGTGTATACAAAACTTTTGTTGGTTTTTTTTTTGAGACAGAGTCTCGCGCTGTCGCCCAGGCTGGAGTGCAGTGGCGGGATCTCAGCTCACTGCAAGCTCCACCTCCCGGGTTCACATCGTTCTGCTGCCTCAGCCTCCCGAGTAGCTGGGACTACAGGTATACAAGACTTTTTATGTCTGGTTTCTTTTGCTCCATAGTATGTCTGTCAGATACATCCATATTTTTGTGAGTACGTGGTTCTTTCTCATTGTTGTACAGTATAAGTTGAACATCCCAAATCTGAAAATCTGAAGTCCAAAATGCTGCAAAATCTGAAACTTGTTGAGCACCCACATGATGCTGAAAGGAAATGCTCATTGGAGCATTTAGATTGAGATTGAGATTGAGATTTCAGATTTTTGGATTTGGCATGTTCCACCAGTGAGTTTAATGCAACTATTCCAAAACCTGAAAAAATAAAAAATCTGAAACATTTCTAGTCCCAAGTATTTTGGATAAGGGATAGTCAACCTGTATTCCATTGCGTGAATATCACATAATGTATTCATTCATGCTACCATTGCTGTGCACCTGGGTAGTTTTCAGTTTTTAGCTCCAATGAACAGCACTCCTAAAAAAATTCAGGTAAGTGTTTATTGGTGAACACATTTCTCTTGGGCATGAAAACCCAGAGTGGGATTGCTGAGTCAAAGGGCATGTATATGTTAGCTTTAGTAATAATGCCAAACCATTTTCCTAAGGGTTTGTACCAATTAGCACTCTAATGAATAGTGTGGGCATGTTCAAGTTGTTATACATTCTTGCCAATATCTGGCAATTTTAGTGTAAATTTTAGCCATTTTGGTAGTGTGTAATTGCACCTCTATATTTCAGTGTACATTTCCTTGATGACAAACAAATGAGCATTGTTTATATGTTTACTAGGCATTTGAATACTATGCTCATTTATGAAGTGGCATTTCAAGCATTTTGTCTGTTTTCTACTGGGCTGACTTTTTTTTCAACTTCAAGTCATTTAACTTTAAAATCATTTAAAATAATGATTTTATTTTATCTTATTCATCAGTTCCTCTTTTTTGTCTTCCAACTTTTATTTTAAGGTCAGGGGTACGTGTGCAGGATGTCCAGTTTTGTCACATAGGTAAATGTGTGCCATGATGGTTTACTGCACAGTCATCTCATCATCCAGGTATTAAGCCCGCATCGATTGGTTATTCTTCCTGATGCTCTCTCTTCCCACCCTTACAGGTGCACAGTGTGTGTTGTTCCCCACCACAGGTCCATGTGTTCTCATCAATCAGCTCCTACTTATAAGTGAGAACATGCAGTGTTTGGTTTTCTGTTCCTGCATTAGTTGGCTGAGAATAATGGCTTCCAACTCCATCCATGTCTCTGCAACATGATCTCATTCCTTTTTATGGCTGCATAGTATTCCATGATGTATATGTACCATATTTTCTTTATCCAGTTTTCATTGATGGGCATTTAGGTTGATTGCATGACTTTACTATTATAAATAGTGCTGCAATGAACATATGTGTGCAGGTATCTTTATAATAGAATGATTGATTTATATTCCTTTAGGTATATACTGAGTTGAATTTTAGTAAATTGACTGGGCTAAGCATGGCGGCTCATGGTTGTAATTACAGCACTTCAGGAGGCCAGGGCAGGGAGGATTGCTTGAGGCCAGGAGTGTCAGAACAGCCTGGGCAACATAGTGAGACTCCATTTTCATAAAAGCAATTAAAAATTAACTTGTTCATATATTTTGTGTATTTTTTTTTTCCTGAAAGTCTCACTCTCTTGCCCAGGCTGGAATGCAGTGGCGTGATCTCAGTTCACTGCAAGCTCCACCTCCTGGGCTCAAGCGATTCTCCTGCCTCATCTTCCTAAATAGCTGGGATTACAGGCACCCACCACCACACACAATTAATTTTCATATTTTTAGTAGAGATGGGGTTTTACCATGTTGGCCAAGCTGGTCTTAAACTCCTGCCTGACTCTACTGGCAGTACTACCTGGCTCTACTGCAGTGTAGACCTTGTCTTAAAGCAGTTCATCATATGGCAAAGCCGCTATTCCACATGCACTCTGGCCGTCTTCTGAATGGCTGTTGGTGGAGCCTGAGACCTTGTGAAATCAACAATGTAGCCAAGGTCCAAGCCAAAGAAAGTGAAGGCTGCTGGCAAAGATGCCTTGGTGCAAACAGATGGGGTTTGAGCGCCCACCCTTCTCTTCCTGGGTTTCCATCCTGAAACTTCCTGTGGTGAGCTCCCCAGCTATCGTATTACACAAGTAGATTCCTCAGACATAAACAAGTCTTTGTCTGGAAAGAAGTCAGCTTAGTGGACCTGAGAATGGAGCACAGGTAGACCTATCAGCACGGAGCTGCTCTACAGACCAGGGATAACCTCGCAGGACACTGCACGACCAGCATTCGGCTTCTAGTAAGAGCAGGGCACTGCTGGTTCCTCTACATTTTGTACCATTTATGCTTAAGAGGTTATATTTTTTTCTGGGGTAAATTAAATCACTTTCTCTTCCCACTGTGGTAAACCCCAAAGAGCTTCCTGATAATTAATCTTTGCTTTATTGCTACATTGCTCTGCTCTGCTAGAATGTAACTTCTATGAGGGCAGAGACCTTGTCTGTCAGAGTCACTCAGTAACTATCACAGCTAGTAGATGAATGAATAATGAAAACTATGCTAGCTTGATGAGTAGATAAGAAAGAAGCATTGCTTTGAGGAAGAGCCCTGGAACAAAGAAGGAATTGAAGAATGATATTGATGCTTTCGTGGAAAATTTTCTACTAGAGAACTCCTAGGAGCTCATCTCACCTGAGAAGAGCCTAGGATAAGATGATAAATGTCAGCAAAAGTTGTATAGAAATGGGACCCAGATAGCTTACTCTTTAAACTGTCACAGCGATAGCATCACATACTTTAGGGGATGCTGGTAGGATCTCAATCTGGGTACAGTGATTGGAAAAGTGGGATATAATATCTTTTCCTTTGTTTTAGCCTGTCTGTAATGATTACCCTGACAATTGTCTCAGAAACCTCTCAAAACTCTTATAGCATTTCTGACTGAACACAGAGAACTCATTTGGTCAATCTAAGAACCAGAGCATTAAGTTCGGAACCAAGGTTGATATCAACAAGATTGTTGGAATTCAGGAGAGACTCATATTTTTAGCTATTCTGACAAAAATACACCAAAAGTTCCCCTTAGCATTTTAGCTGCTAGAATAAAAGTTAATTATCAGAAAGAATCTCTTTTGCCTTGTGGTTCAGCTTCCCATTTAGAAACAAAACATCTATGAGATTAAATTTATTTGGAAACTTTTTTTCAAAGGAAAGCAAAATGGCTTTTCTCAGGCTAAATTTTGAAGTTAAATAGATACACACGCACACACACACATATATAATATGTGCATATATAATATGTAAACTATATATTTATAATATATGTAAGGACATATATAAACAAATATTGTTATGTGTGTGTGTGTGTGTTTGGGAGAATTCTCCTGGCCCACAGTAGCAATTTCAGGGAGGGTGCTTTGTTGTAGCCTCAACTATCCTATCAAAATTTTTCTTTCTTTTTTTTTTTTTTTGAGACAGGGTCTCACTTTTTTGCCTAGGCTAGAATGCAGTGGTGTCATCTCAGCTCACTGCAATCTCCACCTCTGGGGTTCAAGTGATTCTCCTGCTTCAGCCTCTCGAGTAGGTGGGATTAAAGGCATGTGCCACCACACGTGGCTAAGTTTTGCATTTTTAGTAGACACGGGGTTTTACTATGTTGCCCAGGGCTGGTCTTGAACTCCTGATCTCAAATGATCTGCCCACCTTGGCCTCTCAAAGTGCTGGGATTATAGGCATGAGCCAACGTGCCAGGACTCAAATTCCTTTTTAAGTGTGTGACAGGTGACTGCAAGCTCCCATCTCTAAGAAAGTGGATCTTTCCCCATCCTAAGCTAAGATGGTAGTTTGCATTTGAAAAGACTGTTGAGTAGACCAGACTGAAGGAACATTCTAGAATCCTACCTCCTTTGTCTGCTAGGCCTTTTCCCCAGAAATGCTGCCTCCGCATTTATCCTAACTGAATCATTTTCTGTGGACATGCAGCACCTTCCTTTAACAATCTTCTAAGTCAAATCCACTGCATCTCCTCCCTGTTAGTACCTGCACATTCAGGAGCACCTCCCATGTTGTGTGTGTGTCCCAGGCATGCGTAGGGCACTGGGAATACAGGTTAAGGAAGACATGGCCCTGCCCTCTGGGAAACGTGCTCTGTGGAGAGATGGTCATGTAAACATGCAGTGTCACTGCAGTCAGTGCTAGGACAGAGGCAGACACACAGAGATCCCGGAGGAGGGGTCCTCACCCTCACTTCCTTTATATTTTGCAAACAACGTTTGGTTTCCTTTGTTGCGTCTTTCCCAGTCTTCCCACATCTGCCAGTTTCATTTTTTCCTGTTTTATTTCACCCAGAGGAAGGGAGGGGGTGCAGTTTACCAAGAGGCTGCGATGATGTGCTCATTTCCTTCTGTAATAGAGAAAGCAGGCTTTAGAGCTTCCCTACCTCATGGGGCCATATGAGGAGCAGATGATTTGTAGTGGGACGCTTTCAGAAGCACACACAGACCCATTATGTTCAAAATCAATCCCGTGGTTTCTGCTGTGAAATGTCATCCAGGAAAATCTATCACCTTCTAGCAGGAGCCCTTGGGAAATCCCACCGAGGAGGTGGCCATCATCCTTCTGGGAACGTGCCTGTCCCAGTTGGAGGCCAAAGGCCCTGGGGAGATGCTCTCCAAGATTCATTTCGTTGTAAATCTGATTTTCTTTGGGAGCAAGTTCTTTTCTGGGTTTAGGGAGCTCTCTGCAGCGGCCCAGGGTGAAGACTCTGGTGCCTCTTTGCACAGCTACCTTCTGTGTTGTCCTTTGCGAATCCCCACTGGACCCTTCTCTTAGCTCCCTGCCCCACTGTGCAGTTCTTGTCACCACATTCCTGATTTGTGGGGCTCTACTCACGTGTCCTCATGCCAGCATTGCTCCTAAGACATAAGCTGGTACTATGTGACGCCAGGGAGTAACAGGGCTTCATAGTCAGCCCACCCGGGAGGAATGGAGTACCTAAATGGGGACCCAGCCGTTGATTCTATGAATTGAAATGTCCATCCCAAATGAGTTCTGCCTGAACGTGATTACGAAGTGTAATGACCGCTGTACTGCTTGCCTAAGGTTTAGCGCTAATCTTCGGGAGTCAGTTATTTGATCAGATGCTAAGCATTTTAAATATTCATATAGTTTTAACACAAACTGGCGTCAAGACTGTTTCCACTTTCTGGACACTTCATTTTATCCAAGGTAGGATATCCTCCTACGGGGACTGGTTGCTATGCAGCGGGGGCAATAGGATTCTTCACACAGCGGCAGTTTAGGATTTAGCATTTACTTTTCTCAGGAGTTCAAACCCTGACTCCTCCATCCTGGGATCTTCTGAAAATTGAAGTTAATCCACAGCTTGACACAATAGGAGGTAATTAAATTCTTTTATAGTCGCATTCAGAAAGCACAGTGCTATTTGCATTATTAATTCACAGGAACTTTTTTTTTTTTAACCTAACAGAGTAAAGCTTATTTTGCAGTATTGAAAGCAAATCTCTTTCCCAAACTGTGCTTGTCGGGCATATAAGTCTCGTTATAATCGCATTAAGCTTATCTTAACATTCTTCAGGTGGGGAGGAACATGGAAACGCTGGAGGTCCATCAGCATTTCTGGAATTTGAAAATGTCTTCCTGCCTGCTGAAAAAAACAAAACAAAACAAAACAAAAAAACAGAACAAATTAAGTAATGTATTTCTACTTGGGCACCCTAGACTTGGTGGAGTGGTTGACACCCCAGTACTGCTAAGCTATCCAAGTTGCTTAGGGCAGAATGACCTTCTGGTTTCTCTTGGTGACTTCTGCCCAGAGATTCCAACATTTTGGGGCACATGGAAACCCTTTTAAAAGTAAAAATGAAAATGTGCACACATTCCATATGATCAAGCTGGACTCTTAATAGCCTTGGATGGGAAAGTTGTGTATAAACACGGACTCTTGGACTTTTGTAATAATTCTGTTGCTTACGAGGGTTTTTGGTTTTTTGGTTCGAAAATCTGGCGTGGGAGATTAGGCAACCAAGTGCCTACTACTTTAACTAATTCCGTGTTGGTCACCAGGAGGGATTTCAAAGGAAGTCAGAGTCCGACTTCTTGGCCTGAGGAATGCACCCCCCCCCCCCCCCCCACCGAGGAGGGCAGGAGCTTAAACCTCGGTAGGGCTTCTTTGCACTGGCTGAAGTTTTCCTCCCTTCTTTGAAAGCCCCTGGGTCCTCCAGGCAGTCTGTGGGTGGCATTGTTGGTGGGAAGCGAATGATATGCATGCAAATGATTCATGTCCGGCGTGGGTGGCCCCTGAAGGCCTTTTGCCGAAGACTTGCAATTGTTTTAAAGCTTCATAAATGAGCCGGCACAGGGCTCTCGGGAGGCCAATCAGGAGATTACCCTTTCAGACCACTGCAAGCCAAGTCCTCATTACCTAGGGTGAAGTGGAGGTTAGGTCGCTCTGGCTCACTTCTCAGCAGTAGAGGAAATGATTGGTTTTTCAAATGTAGACCTCCCTGTGGCCTTTTGGAAGGCTCTTCCCAGTCAATGGAGCCAAAGTTACAAAGGGAAGTCGTGTCCGCATCCAGCACAGGGAAGGATCCTGGAGGTGAAGGGGAAATGCCAAGTGCCCTTCTGCTTTTTCTCGTCATCTGATTACTCACATCTGCATCCTTTGGACACGCTCTCTTCTTCCTTTAGTGGTATTCATAAAAGGACACTAGCTTTCTTTGCGGTCAGGCCCACCTACGTGGGGCCGGAGGCAACCTTGCTCTAGAGATACAATGGGATAGTGAACAAGTGGGGGATGTGTTTGGAAACCTACTCCATGGTCCTGCCAATTCTCAGGGTGCAGGAAGAAGAGAGTAATTCTACTGCTAAGACCTGTGTCAGATGTGGGGCCTGGACCCTGCAAAAGGAGCCTGGCAGTGGGGTCCCAGGGTGTGGCTGTCCAAGCCAAACAAAGACTCCAGGGTTGGATGGATCAGGCCCTGATGGGCTCTACTTCCCTCTAACCCACAGGGCGGTGTTTGCAGCCCCCGGTGTGCCTCATTATGTAAAACCAGCCATTCCCATCACACCCCAGTTTCCTGTTTTGAAGCGGCCACATAAGGGACCCTCTGTAGTCCATTTGTTTTACTAAGCAATATAATTCTGCTGTGTGGCTCCCAAAGTGGAAAGATAAAATTCAAACAGTCAGGAACGGTCAGTTTTTTTCAAACCACAGGAAGTGGGACTGACACACACACACACATACACACACACACACACACATCCCTCTTTCAAGTCGAATTTAAGCATAATTTTAAGTAAATGATCAGAAAGATTTTATGAGTAAATGTGGACCAGGGAAGGTGGGAACATCCCTTGCTCTGTAAGGTAAGAAGGGGACTTCCCAGGAAATGTAGTCAGCTAACTTTGAGCTTTAGAACAAATTTCTCAGAGACGTTGACTTCTGCAAGACAGCTCAGAGTCTGTTATTGCTAAGTGGGAAATTGAACATATGGGAAAAAGAAAAAAATTAGTCTTGGCACCACACCTTGACTTTTTCTACACAGGCTGTAGAAAAACTCTTGGTGAATAAGTCAAAATTTACAAAGTAGAATGGAATTGGGGAAAATAAAAGCCTTGGAAATGAAAAGATGGTAGTATAGCCCAAGACCATCAACAGGTTTACAGTCACAACATCTCTATCAAGATAGTCACAAAGTCACCCTATCTCAATTATTCCCATGTTTGCTCTTAATCTCAGTGGGATTAAAATTGGTTTAAAAGGAGACTCCAGAGAATGTTCAGTGACATCTGCAGTTGGTGTTAGAAGCAGAGCTACATAAATAAGCACAGAAGAATTAGATCACTATCCTGAGTTTGTATCAAGCTATAATTCTTAGACACAAGCTCCATGTTTCTGAAGATGCAAGTTATCATATCAACTTTATAGGAAGTTGTCATAAAAGATGCCAAGCATCTTTGTAACCACCCAATGGGTTAATCTCACCCACTGCTCAGATAGAGTCGATTTATCAAGACAGAGGAATTGCAAAAGAGAAAGAGTTTAATACATGTAGAGCTGGCTAAATAGGAGAGCAGAGTTTTATTATTACTCAGTTCAGCCTCCCTGAAAATCCTGAATCTAGGATTTTTCAAGGATAGTTTGGTGGGCAGGGGGCTAGGGAATGGGTGCTGCTGATTGGTTAGGGATATAATCATAGGGGCATGGAAAATGGTATTTGTGCACTGAGTCTGCCTCTGAGTGGGGGCCACAGAGGAGTCACTCTTCCAGGCGGGGCCATCTGGTTGTCAGGAACACAAAAACCTGAAAAAATATCTCAAAAGGCCAATCTTAGGTTCTACAGTAGTAGTATTATCTGTAGGAGTAATTGAAGAAGTTGCTAATCTTGCAACCTCTGGCATAAAGGCTGATGACCATTTAACTACACCTACAGTCTTAGCAGAATTCAGGCCCCTTCTCATCCTCCCAATCTGGTGGCCTTTTATAAGTTTTACGAAGGTGATTTTGTTTTGGAAAGGGCTATTCTCATTTAAACTATAAACTACATATCTCCCAAAGTTAGCTTGGCTCATGCCCACTAATGACTGGGGGCAGTTTGGAAGTGAAAGGCAAGATGGAATTAGTTAGGTCAGATCTCTTTCACTGTCATAGTTTTCTCATTGTTACCATTTTTGCAAAGGTGATTTCATCGTTCAATGAGTGTTCTCTGGGAAACAGGGGAGCTGTGTCAAGGGGTGCTGAAGATGGCCCCTACTTCTATGGTGTTCCAGGTCTCACCAATGTGCTGCCACTCTCACATGTCCCACAATAGCTAAGTATTTTACTTGCAAATAAAAAACTTAGCTATTGTGGGACATGTGGACTAAAATGGGAGCTAATGAAGGAATACCCTTTACCTGGACAAATTATGTTCTCCCTTCTCCCTTTCTTCTCCAGGTTTTGGTTATAAAAATTTAGAGTCTGAAATTACAGAGAAATCAGATCCAGTCTGTCTCCTCTTTCCTATTCCCCCAAATCAAACAAAAATTTGTGGTTTTTTTTCCTCCCTCACCTCCCTTGGAGATTGTCTTAGTCTGTTTTGGGTTGCTGTAACAGAATACAAGACTGAGTAATTCATAAAGAAAATAAATGTATTTCTTAGAGTTCTGGAGACTGGGAAGTCCAAGGATGAGGCCTGCATCTGGTGAGGTCCTTCTTGCTGTGTTATTGTAAGGCAGAAGGCAAGAAGGCAAGAAGGCAAGAAGGCACAGGAGACAGAGAGAGAGAGAGGAAGGAAGTGGGCCGAACTCATCCTTTTATCAAGAGCCCATTTCTGAGATAACTAACCCATTCCTGTGATAATGGTATTAATCCATTGGTGAGGACAGAACTCTTGGGACCTAATCACCTCTTAAAGGTCCCACTTCTCAACACTGTTGCATTGGGGATTAAGTTTTCAACACAAAAGCTTTCAGGAACACATTCAAACTATAGCAGAGATTAACCCTCTTTTCAGAGGGTCAACAGTTCTAGCACTTTCACAAGCATAATGACTCATATTTCGTCAATAATTAATCAGTCTCAGTGATCTTCCAAGATTGCAGTGATAGTCTCATATATCTCTTCCAGAGCGGAAAAGCAGCAAGCTATTCAATTGTTTCTTATTTTTCTTTGGGACACTGTAAACCCAAAGAAAAGCTGTGTAGGTCTGTCAGCAACATGATACCAAAGAGCCCATCTCTCAAAACAGCCAAACTGGTACACTGAGAAGACTATAAATTCTTCTGCTTCCTCTGTAGCTACCCTCCGCTATGGTGGGCAGCAAGATACACTGGCAATTGACTGCATTGGAGTCACAAAGCTCAGGTTTGGATCCCACGCTTGATACTTACTAGTTGTATGGCTTGGAGCAAGTCATTTGACATATATAAACTCTCTTGAGTTTCAGTTTTCTAATCTGTAACAGGGCAATATATACCTCACTGGATTTACCAAGGTTGAAATGAGATCACTTATATGGAATGCTTTGTGAAGTGCTGCATAGATGTAAGCTGATATCAATACTCATAAGTTCAACATTGAAGATCCTTAATGCCTAGAACTACTAATGTATATGTCACCATCTTCATCAACATTTACAGGATAAGCACATTCTACTGGTCTCTGTATTAGAACATGTCTAGGATACACACACTACAGTGGTCTCAGTATTAGAACATTTCCGGAATATGCACACTACACTGGTTTCTGTATTAGGATATAAGAAAAAAAATGATTTAATATAACCATCACCAAGTCATTATTACCCTTTCCATCCTTCCATTCTCAAACCTCCCTCCTCTTCCCAATCTTGATTAATGCATCCTCATCCACCTATTAGGTACTTAGTTAGCTGATAACTAATTAGCTGTTAGTTACATTGGACTCCTTTCCATCACTTATCTTATTCAATTAGTTCCAAAGCGATTCAAGCAATTTTTCCAAAAAAAAAAGATTCTTGTACAAAACCTAGATGGCTTCCTCTTTTTGTATTTTTTTTTTTTTTTTTGAGATGGAGTCTCGCTCTGTCACCCAGGCTGGAGTGCAGTGGCCGGATCTCAGCTCACTGCAAGCTCCGCCTCCCGGGTTCACGCCATTCTCTGGCCTCAGCCTCCCAAGTAGCTGGGACTACAGGTGCCCGCCACCGCGCCCGGCTAGTTTTTTTTTTTTTTTTTTGTATTTAATAGACACGGGGTTTCACCGTGTTTGCCAGGATGGTCTCGATCTCCTGACCTCGTGATCCGCCCGTCTCGGCCTCCCAAAGTGCTGGGATTACAGGCTTGAGCCACCGCGCCCGGCCCCTCTTTTTGAAAAATGGAAGCTTAAACCACTTTTCACTGAATTTTGGTCGTTCGCATTTTAATTCTAATATAACCTAACTTCTTCATCTCCCAAAATTCACTCATCTCCTCTTTGCTAATAACATGTGATCTACTACCTTCCAAAAAAGATGGCTCTTTCCAGGTTCCTGGAACATTTTTCTTGCTGTTGTGTCTCCCTAGGAGTCTGTACATCAGCTCCCTTCTGGGCCTGCTATCATATCATCATTTAGCCTTCAGAACCACGGATTGAACAGTATATCATTTGAGAAGCATCTCTCTCCCTTAGATGTGATTGCTCCCTCCTCTGTGTTCCTGGAACATTTATTTAGTGTTATAGTGGAACTGGAAGTTGGATGGTATTAAAGTTAATGGTATCCGCATCAGTTCCTCCTAGGCTGGAAGTACCTGAGGGTAAAGGGCCCAGATCCTCTTAGCACCAAGTCTAGTAGTTGAATTCCACTCAAGTTCTCACACTCCAAAGCTTACAGGCTACTTGGGGAGCCTGGCATTAGTCATGAAAAGATACAGAATGATGTGAGATAAACTCTCCTGACCCCCAAAATGAGTGTTGTCCTGCCTGGACCTTGGTGTCCCAAAGCACTGATGCAAAACCAGGGATACCTAGATATCGGTGTGCAAAAAACACTGTTGAGCATCTGAGTGGCATTTTTATCCTGAGAGTGCCAACTATCAAGGTCATCTGCTAAAAGTGCTATCATATGCAGCTCTTGACTTATTCATGAAATTTTATTGTGTGTCTACCATATGCTGGGCACTATGCCAGGCACTGGGGAGTGAAACCAATACAGGTCCTACCTTCAAGAAGCTTACAGTCAGATGAGGTTCCAGAGCTGGGATCTGGAGTCACATTGACTAAATAATCTCACAAACAAATAAGTATATAATTACCAACTATAAGTGCCTTGAAGGAAACTCCAGAGGGCGATGAGGGTATAGGATGAGGAACTCTGAGGGTAGAGGGGGAATCTCAGGACTCCATTTTGAGAGCCAGATCTAGAGGACTGTTTCTGTTCAAGAAGAAAAGAGCCCTGAAGGCTTTGCCATCGAAGTTCTCAGTGAATGAGGTTGGGCTTTACAAGAGGAGGCTTTTCTTCATAGTGGGCTAACAGATGCATAGGCTGATAAGTAGATTTTCGTGAGCATAAATCTTGAATGACAGTATTTACATTGAATCATGTATTTCAATAACAATATTTTAAATGCAATGTACTGTGTTCATAATCTGCCTTCCAACCACCAACACACAAAAAAACTGGCAAATCAAAGGGAATAATCTTCTTCAAGAACAGGAAGCATCTTTCCAAATGTTCTGTATGGAGAGACTAGTTTTGAATGAAACCTTTCCTTTCTTGTTTTTCCTACTCGAACATAATTTGATGCTCTCAAACCATGCCTTTCCTTATTGTTTGTTTGATTTTAATTAATTAATTAATTAATTAAATTTTTATTTTTAGAGACGGGGGTTCACTATGTTGCCCAGACTGGTCTCAAACTCCTGGCCTCCAGTGATCCTCCTGCCTCTGCCTCCCAAAACTCTGGGGTTACAGGCATGAGCCATCGTACTTTGGCCATGCCATTCCTTAAAAACTGTATGGATAATATTTAATAGTTTTCTAGAATTGAAGTAATGCCTTTTTTCTTTCTCTCCTCTCCAATACTTACCAAATACAGATGACTAACTTTAAAGCCAGAAATTGTTTATTTTCAAAACTCAGGTGATATTCAAGTCATTACTTTCCATAGACTTGTTTGAAAGTGAAAATGATGCCACTAGTCTTAAAGATTAATTAGCAATTAATATGAATGAAAGTTAAATTATGGGTGATAAAGTAAAAGCATGATTTCATGGCCTAAACAATTGCAATGAACATAAAACTACTGTACTATTGAATATATTCCACTTATTTTAATTATTATGTTATTATTATATTTGTTCTTACAGTGGTAAGAACAGGGGAAAATGTTGACCCAATGTAGGTAGACTTTAATTTTTATTTTCTTCTAAAGGTTAAGGTATTGAACTATTAAAGAAATGTGATTTGTTTTAATTTTTTTCTGGTATTCTCCTAAAACTATCTTAAATTTATTGTTTTTTTAACTTGTGGGAAGTTATTTCTTTTTGATATACACAGTAAGGATTTGATAACCTAATTAGAAATAGAAAAATTGATAAGAAAAATCTCAGAGGACAATAATTTTCTTTTCTTTTTTTTGATACAGAGTCTTGCTCTGTTGCCCAGGCTGGAGTGCTGTGGCATGATCTCGGCTCACTGCAACCTCTGCCTCCTGAGTTCCAGTAATTCTTGTGCCTCAGCCTCCCAAATAGCTGGGACTACAGGCACACACCACCGTGCCTAGCTAATTTCTGTATTTTTTAAAAATTATGCTTCAAGCTCTGGGGTACGTGTGCACAATGTGCAGGCTCTTTACATAGGTGAACATGTGCCATGCTGGCCTGCTGCACCTACCAACCTGTCATTTACATTAGGTATTTCTCCCAATGCTATCCCTCCCTCCACCCCTCACCCCAGTGTGTGATATTCCCCACCTTGTGTCTGAGTGTTCTCATTGTTCAGTTCCCACCTATGAGTGAGAACATGCAGTGTTTGGTTTTCTGTCCTTGTGACAGTTTGCTCAGAATGATGGTTTCCAGATTCACCCATGTCCCTGCAAAGGACATGAACTCATCCTTTTTTATGGCTGCATAGTATTCCATGGTGTATACGTGCCACATTTTCTTCTAGTCTGTAATTGATGGACATTTGGGTTGGTTCCAAGTCTTTGCTATTGTGAATAGTGCCACAATAAACATATGTGTGCATGTGTCTTTAGAGTAGCATGATTTATAATCCTTTGGGTATATACCCAGTAATGGGATGGCTGGATCAAATGGTATTTCTAGCTCTAGATCCTTGAGGAATCATCACACTGTCTTCCACAACGTTTGAACTAGTTTACACTCCCACCAACAGTGTAATAGTGTTCCTATTTCTCTACATCCTCTCCAGCATCTGTTGTTTCCTGACTTTTTAATGATTGCCATTCTAACTGGTGTGAGATGGTATCTCATTATGGTTTTGACTTGCATTTCTCTGATGATCAGTGATGATGAACATTTTTTCATGTGTCTGTTGGCTGTATAAATGTCTTCTTTTGAGAAATGTCTGTTCATATCCTTTGCCCACATTTTGATGGGGTTGTTTTATGTCTTGTAAATTCGAGTAAGTTCTTTGTAGATTTTGGATATTAGACCTCTGTCAGACGGGTAGATTGCAAAAATTTTCTCCCATTCTGTAGGTTGCCTGTTCACTCTGATGGTAGTTTCTTTTGCTGTGCAGAAGCTCTTTAGTTTAATTAGATCTCATTTGTCAATTTTGGCTTTTGTTGCCATTGCTTTTGGTGTTTTAGTCATGAAGTCCTTGCCCATGCCTGTGTCCTGAATGGTATTTCCTAGGTTTTCTTGCAGGGTTTTTATGGTTTTAGGTCTAACATTTAAGTCTTTAATCCATCTTGAATTAATTTTTGTATAAGGTGTAAGGAAGGGATCCAGTTTCAGCTTTCTACATATGACTAGCCAGTTTTACCAGCACCATTTATTAAAGAGGGAATCCTTTTCCCATTTCTTGTTTTTGTCAGGTTTGTCAAAGATAAGATGGTTGCAGATGTGTGGTGTTATTTCTGAGGCCTCTGTTCTGTTCCATTGGCCTATATCTCTGTTTTGGTACCTGTACCATGCTCTTTTGGTTACTGTAGCCTTGTAGTATAGTTTGAAGTCAGGTAGCATGATGCCTCCAGCTTTGTTCTTTTTGCTTAGGATTGCCTTGGCAATGCGGGCTCTTTTTGGGTTCCAAATGAACTTTAAAGTAGTTTTTCCAATTCTGTGAAGAAAGTGATTGGGAGCTTGATGGGGATGGCATTGAATCTATAAATTACCTTGGCCAGTATGACCATTTTCACAATACTGATTCTTCCTCTCCACGAGCATGGAATATTCTTCCATTTGTTTGTGTCCTCTTTTATTTCGTTGAGCAGTGGTTTGTAGTTCTCCTTGAAGAGGTCCTTCACATCCCTTGTAAGTTGGATTCCTAGGTATTTTATTCTCTTTGTAGCAATTGTGAATGGGAGTTCACTCATCATTTGGCTCTGTTTGTCTGTTATTGGTGTATAGGAATGCTTGTGATTTTTGCACATTGATTTTGTATCCTGAGACTTTGCTGAAGTTGCTTATCAGCTTAAGGAGATTTTGGGCTCAGACAATGGGGTTTTCTAAATATACAATCATGTCATCTGCAAACAGGGACAATTTGACTTCCTCTTTTCCTAATTGAATACCCTTTATTTCTTTCTCTTGCCTGATTGCCCTGGCCAGAACTTCCAACACTATGTTGAATAGGAACGGTGAGAGAGGGCATCCCTATCTTGTGCCAGTTTTCAAAGGGAATGCTTCCAGTTTTTGCCCATTCAGTATGATATTGGCTGTGGGTTTGTCATAAATAGCTCTTATTATTTTGAGATATGTCCCATCAATACCTAGTTTATTGAGAGTTTTTAGCATGAAGAGCTGTTGAATTTTGTTGAAGACCTTTTCTTCATCTATTGAGATAATCATGTGGTTTTTGTCGATGGTTCTGTTTATGTGATGGATTATGTTTATTGATTTGTGTATGTTGAACCAATCTTGCATCCCACGGATGAAGCTGACTTGATTGTGGTAGATAAGCTTTTTGATGTGCTGCTGGATTTAGTTTGCCAGTATTTTATTGAGGATTTTTGCATTGACGTTTGTGACCTACAGATGGGGGTTTTGGTGTGGATGTCCTTTTTGTTGATGTTGATGCCCTTCCTTTCTGTTTGTTAGTTTTCCTTCTAACAGTCAGGTCCCTCAGCTGCAGGTCTGTTGGAGTTTGCTGGAGGTCCACTCCAGACCCTGTTTGCCTGGGTATCACCAGCGGAGGCTGCAGAACAGCAAATATTGCTGCCTGATTCTTGCTCTGGAAGCTTCATCCCAGAGAGGCACCCGTCTGTATGAGGTGTCAGTCAGTCCCTACTGGGAGCTGTCTCTCAGTTAGGCTACACAGGGGAAGCAGCCTGTTTTCCCACTTGAGGGAAGTTAGGCTACACAGGGGAAGCCTGTCTTCCCACTTCCCACTTGTCTAGACCCACTTGAGGAAGCAGCCTGTCTGTTCTCAGAGCTTAAACACCATGCTGGGAGAAACACTGCTCTCTTCAGAGTTGTCAGACAGGGACTTTTAAGTCCGCAGAAGTTTCTGCTGCCTTTTGTTCAGCTATGCCCTGCCCCAAGAGGTGGAATCTACAGAGGCAACTGGCCTTGTTGAGCTGTGGTAGACTTTGCCCAGTTTGAGCTTCCCTGACCACTTTGTTTACCTACTCAAGCCTCAGCAATGGTGGATGCCCCTCCCCCTGCCAGGCTGCTGCCTCTCAGGTCAATCTCAGACTGCTGCGCTAGCAGTGAGCAAGGCTCTGTGGGCGTGGGACCTGTTGAGCCAGGCATGGGATATAATCTCCTGGTGTGCCGTTTGCTAAGACCATTGGAAAAGTACAGTATTTGGGCATGAGTGTCCCTATTTTCCAGGTATAGTCTGTCATGGCTTCCCTTGACTAGGAAAGGGAAATCCCCTGACCCCTTGTGCTTCCCAGGTGAGGTGATGCCCTGCCCTGCTTCGGCTCACCCTCTGTGGGCTGCACCCACTGTCCAACCAGTCCCAGTGAGATGAACCATGTACCTCAGTTGGAAATACAGAAATCACCCATCTTCTGCATCAGTCACCCTGGGAGCTGCAGAACGAAGCTGTTCCTATTCGGCCATCTTAATTTTTGTATTTTTAATCGAGATGGGGTTTTGATGTGTTGGTGTCAAACTCCTGCCCTCAAACAATCTACCCACTTCAGCCTCCCAAAGTACTGGGATTACAGGTGTGAGCCACCGTGCCCAGACTATATATATATATATATATATATACACACACACACACACACACACACACACACCCCATTCAACTTCCATTCTGGAATGGATACATATATATATATATTTTTCTAAGCAGAGAGCTGGCTTTGCTTTTCTAGTATTTCTGTATAGACCCAAAGGTCATCTTAATTTAGAGGATGTGATACACATGAAATATTTGCACAAAATTACAAAGCTGTAAAACCATAGAGATGAGTTAGTCAGAGTTCTTAATATTGTAGAGGTTTGGGTCCTGAGAGATTGTGCCTTGTCCAAAGCCATGTGACTAGTTAGTGGCAAAACCCAGATTAGGTCTCGAGTCTCTCAACTGTTAGTCTAGTGCTTGTTATTATTCTTGGAAAATATGATACCTTGGTAACTTTAACCTGCCATATAAATAAGAAAAATGTTCTGACAACAGTAAAACTTTAATTTCAGCATTGGATGCCCTTATATTACTGTGTTTCTGGTGTCTGTACATGAGAGGAAGAACTACACTTGAATGTTTTTCTTTATCATCCTTAACCTTCACCTATTAATACTTGTTCAGTTACTAACAAATATCTGCTCTGTGCTGGCCCCTGTGCCAAGCATTGCAGGGGCAACTCTGATAAGCATCATCTTCCTTTCAAGGAGTTTATAACCTGGTTGAAAGTTTGACTCTTTTTAAAGTAACTTTTCCAGACTGTGCACAATGGTTCTTGCCTTTAATCCCAGCACTTTGGGAGGCTGAGGCAGGTGTATTGTTTGAGCCCAGGAGTTCAAGACCAGTCTAGGCAACATGGTGAAACCCCATCTCTACAAAAAAATACAAAAATTAGCCAGATGTGGTGGTACATGCCTGTAGTCCCAGCTACTCTGGAGGCTGAGGTGGGAGGATGGTTTGAGCCTAGGAGGCAGGGGTTGCAGTGAGCCATGATCACATCACTACACTCCAGCCTGGGCAACAGAGCAAGAAACTGTCTCAAAAAAAAAAAGAAGAAAGAAAGACAGAAAGAGAAGAAAGAAAGAAAAAAGAAAGAAAGAAAGAAAAAAGAAAGAAAGAAAGAAAGAAAGAAAGAAAGAAAGAAAGAAAGAAAGAAAGAAAGAAAGAAAGAAAGAAAGGAAGGAAGGAAGGAAGGAAGGAAGGAAGGAAGGAAGGAAGGAAGAGAAAGAAAGAAGGAAGGAAGGAAGGAANAAGGAAGGAAGGGAAAGAAAGAAGGAAGGAAGGAAGGAAGGAAGGAAATAATCAGCTAATATCACAATCTGCTTTGCTCCTCCAAAGCAGATTGTGATAAGTGTCATCATAGAGGTAGAAACTAAATTCTCTGAGAATTTCAAAGAGAGGAAGGATCATATTTATAACGATGAGGCTGGGGATGGAATCAAAAGTGGCTTCACAAAGAAGACTGTCTTTGACATGACCTTGAAGGATGGGTCAGATTTCAGTAGTTGGAGATGAGGAGGGGGTTTGCTAGGTGGGCAGGGGCATGACCTAGACAATACTGCCTGTCATTATAGACTTCCAGAGTTTAAGTCTGTCTCAAACTCTTCTCATGTTGTAGATGTCAATAGACATGTGTTGATTGATTGGGGCTCTGTATTGGGGTCACTGTCGGTCACTTCTGCCTGGGGCAGGCCGGGCCCACCATACTGTGAAGCTATAGATTAGGCAATGAGGTATGAATGTTACATCCACGAAGACCTTCACTGCCACACTTGGCCTCCACAATGTACTAAAATGTTAGATCCAGAGATATTTGTCTTTTCTCCTTTTTCAGGACACAGTGAACTTCCGGCCCGCACCGTTTGTGGTTTAGAATGATGGTGATGTCCCATTTGTTTGAACAGAATATAAATCCAAGTTCTGGAGATTTTAGTGTCATCCTCTCCACTGCCCAATCCTCCCAATTCCCTGGCTCCCGGAGATGGCTGCAGAGCACTTGGGTTAATCCAAGCCTGCCTGGAGTCAGCTGAGTGTTTACTTGGCCCCTCTATAACGGTGCAGCCTGGTTGGTTTTCCTAACCTGGATGTACTGTGTCTGCTGTAGCTGTCTCTCCTGGCTTTTCCCCTGGAGTCTGTCCCACAAAACTATTAAGCCAGAGTTTCCTCAACACAAGTGTCTTACCCTTCATAGAGCAAAACTGGCAGCTAACACGCTTTCCTTCCAATGACCAGGTGCCCGCACACCCTCATCTCAGAAGCTGAGAGCACAGCAGCCCAGATCACAGCTTTACAAACACAGGGTCAAGATTCTTGGGCAAGTCCTGTCAGTGGTGAGTTTTGCCTGCAGGCAAAAGAGCGCCGTACACTTAAAAATCACTCAGCTGAAACAATGGATTCAATGTTTTTTCCAAATAATGCCACACTCATTCCAAACAGCAGTGTGATTTCAGGCCTAGGGTAGAGAAGAGAATACTTATAGGTTAGCAGGATGAGAATACCACACCGCCTCTACCCTGGCATGTGTGGGCTGTCATCAGTGAGGCAACTCATGAGTTCATTGGCCAGGCATTTCCCTGTGCAATAAAGGCTGAGAAACGCTGACTTGTGGCGTATGGCAAGTGAGGTCGGGTCGGGTGGATTGAGCTCAGGTTGGGGAGTCATCTGTGTTGGTTTCAGGGCCTCTGCTGGTTGCCCTTCCACTGAAGACCTCCACATCCAGTCTGCCATATATCCAGCAAGCTAGGTTTAGGCAGGGTGGCCTCACCTACTTACTTAATGATTTGTTTTTAAACGCTGTGGTAGGGGCCAGGGATATAAGAGGGAAAAGTCCCAGCTCCTGCCTTTTGGAGTCGACCATCTGTTATAGATCTGTGTGCTGTAATCAGTCACCAAAATTTTGAATGATGTGGGAATGTAGGTTATAGGAGGTAGCATTTCCATTTATAGATGACAATCAAAAGCCGTTGATGACAGTATGAGTAGACGCTTGAAATCATACTCTAGGTACCTCATACAAGTGAAATCGTTCAGTATTTATCATTTTGTGACTGTCTTATTTCACTTAACATAATAGCCTCAAGTTTCATCCATGTTGTTGCATGTGTCAGAAGGGGGAAGCTTTTCCTACAGCCTAATCATGAGGACACACCAGGCAAACCCAGACGGAATGACAGTCCCTAAAATATCTGGCCAGTACTCTTCAAAAGTGTCAAAGTCCTGAAAAACAAGGAAACACTGAGAATCTGTCACAGATTTGAGGCTACTAAAGAGACATGATGACTAAATCCAATGGGGTATCCAGTGTGGTCCTGGAACAAAAAAAGGGTATTAGTGGAAAAACTGGTGAAACCCAAATTGAGTCTGTGGTTTGTGAGTAGAGTTGTGCCTGGGATACTCAACACTTTTTCCAAGGCAGCAGCTCTGCTGGTGATGTCAGACCCCTGCTTGGTCTTCAGGCCTCCTTGTAGTCTACTGCCCCCATCAGAGTAATGATGTGTCTCCACCACGTGTTAAAACCAACTTCTTTGGTTTTCTCAGTCTGACCCCAGAGTAGGCCTTGTCCCTCCTCCTCTCCTTTTAGCTTGTCCCACCTCAAAGGGGCTGGGGGTGGGGGGAACTGAGCCCAAAACTCCAAGCCCAAAGGCTTAGCCATACTTGATGTGAGAAGGAAGGGGAAGTTTCCTTTTTCTTCTCTTTGATAATGAGAAGGAACACCAGATCAATTCTCCATGACACTCATTTATCGATAGCAAAATCCATTGCTATTTTAAAATAACATTTGGAAATAGGCACAAATAATGTTGGTGGAGGAAATATTGCCGTCACTTGTTGAGAGATCAGCTTTGAATGTCTTCTTCTCTCAGAAAAATCTTCACTCTCTCCAAAATTAGTATCATCCATTAGGCTAGAGCTACAAACTATAACTGGGGAAAAAAAAAAAAGCTGGAACCAGTGTTCTAAACAAGCCTTACATTTGTTCTTCATCTGAAGTCTAGGCTTTCCTGATGAAAAGGCTAAGGTTTTGGTGTGTTATCTTTTCTGTCACCGGAAAAACCAGACAGGAATGAAATGTATGTTGAGTATTTATTGAGTATCAGGTACTACGTTCATTTGTTCATATGTACATTTGTTTCTTTAATCCTAAGAATAATGCCATGAGTTAAATATCTTACTTTACCGTGGAGTCAACTGCAGAGATTAAACAAATTTCCATCACACAGTTATCAAGTGAGTGAATCTAGAAGTTGAATCCAAGTCTCTGATTCTGAAGTTCAGTGTTCATTCCATTAACCCATGGCGCTAACAGAGAGGAAAATATGGGACTTTCTTTTTGCTTCATTGAATTATTTTAAGTAAGGATATGCATATGTAGTGTTTGATAATTGACAAAACTTGGATGCTACAATAATAAGAGGGGAAGGAAGAGGGAGAAAGAGAAAGAAGAATAAGATGGAAAATACAGAGAGGCATAGATACACACGCGCACTCCATGTTCCTTTGACCTCGGCCAGCTGGTGGGTGGAGGGATTGCAAAGAAGCGGGTCTTTTGAAAGACATTGACATTAGAAAGGTTGTCAACAAACCTTTTGACAGCTGTTTGCTAATTATTACTTCTAGGGGAAAAGTGTGAGTGTTAGTTGTGTCTGAATGTTTTGTTGGAAAACAATCTGGAATGCATAGTTCCATTCTCCTCTATAATCATAAAGGGATTTTATTGTGATTGTATTTTATCTTGCTAATGAATAGTAAACAACACTGATTATAGGAGTTATCTCATTCTTGGTGCCCCCCTTGCTGTGGCCTGCCATCATTGCCAAATCCCCTTCTCTCTCTTTACACACACACACACACACACACACACACACACACACACACACACACAGAGGGGAGGGGGGGAGAGAGATCAACACATAAATCAGCAAGCCATGTTGACCCTTACGCAATGCCATGTGCTGTGAAAAGCACCAGGAATACGGTTCATACAATTAAGGGCCAAATATGTGCTTATTGGCTCTTGACCTAAGAGGAGACACAATGTCTTTAGGGCAGGAATTATGTTAATGCTCTATTGTTCTCAGGGGCCTCATAGAGAGCTCTGTTTCACTTGGGGAGAATTTATAAAGCAGAGTGCCCCTAACATCTACTTCAAATAGAAGTAAATGCACTGAGATAACATTAACTTTCTCTTAAGCGGTGGTTACACCGCTAGGCAAGATTGGTTCAGAATAATGAGAGCCAATTGGCTTTGCAAAAATGGGAGGAGGTGGGGGAGACCAAAATGTAGGTTATGTTTGGGGCAGTAGATGGAAGGTGCTGCTGAGCTGCTGCAGAGATGACCTGGGGTAAGCAGTAGACCATAGGCATGGCAGTTCACTAAGGAACGTGGGACGCTATCCCAGGCATCTTCTCTGTTCTCATTTGGAAAGCACGCCAGGAGAATGGCAGTTGCCAAAGTTTTAGGTCCTGACTGCTTCCATAAGAAATATTATGATCATCCATATTCCAAATTATCCTTCAGTACGAATGGTAGACATCAAACAAACCACCTCGTTTTAAGGTGGAGTCACATAAATTTCACAGCTGCTAATCAACTCTTTGAAGATTTTTAGGGATGGTTCCCTCTTTTTTTTTAGGTGAAGTCTCACTCTGTCACCCAGGCTGGAGTGCAATGGCACAATCTCGGCTCACTGCAACCTCCGCCTCCTAGGTTCAAGCGATTCTCCTGCCTCAGCCTCCTGAGTAACTAGGATTACAGGCATCTGCCATCATGCCCAGCTAATTTTTGTATTTTTGTAGAGACGGGGTTTTACCATGTTGGCCAGGTTGGTCTTGAACTCCTGACCTCAGGTGATCTGCCCACCTCCGCTTCCCAAAGTGCTGAGATTACAGGCGTGAACCACTGTGCCTGGCCTTCCTTTTTTAAAATAGATTTTTTTAAATAGAGAAGGAGGTCTTGCTATGTTATCCAGGCTGGTCTTGAACTCCTGGCCTCAAGCAATCCTCCTGCCTCAACCTCCCAAAGTGTTGTGATTATAGCTATGAGCCATTAACTCCCACCAGGGATGGTCCTCACTTGATACTACATTAGATCCTCCAGCTGAATAATAAGAAAAGGAAGAGTGTGGGGAGGTATGAAGAAGTGGATAGATGCTGGTCATCTTATCCTAAACCTGAGGTCCAGGGGAAAAAAGTCTTCAAAGTTAAAAGGATACATGGGTGCAAGTTCTGGTTCTGCGCTTTACCACCTGCAAGGTCTTTCCAGGCTCCTGAATGTCTACAGTCCTAGATTCCTCCTATGTAGGGTGAGTTGTTTGAGAATTAAAGATAATGTATGAAAGATGCCTGGTATAGTGAATTCTTAGTTAAAGGTAGCTACTATTATTATTTCATAAATTTTTCAAACACTGATGTTGGTGGTCACTACAGAAATATCTCACTGACTCTCAGAAGTTCCCATAGCTCAGATGTCCCAACCTCCAATTACAGAAATGCTGGCATGGAGCAGGTCACTAGATAAAGACGTCAATTTCTCCCATTGCCTCTCCATAAGGGGAGGGCTGAGTATATACGTGACCAATAAACGGCATCATCTATTACTAACCCAAAGAAGAAAACGATTCACACGAATGCATTGGAATGGAGGTTGCAGAACTGAAACAGGAGAAAGCACAAGGAAATTTCCTCTGCCCTCAGATTTAGCATGGAGTGTGCTGTGTCAACCCGCTTGTCCATGGACGGCCTTGACTGTCTCCTGGGGAAGAATAGGAAGAAGCTTTCCTCTAGAAGGTTCTAGATGACTGAACTAAATCAACAGTTCGAGAAATAATGATGTGTAAATCAGAGTGAGGCCATTTCACTGTGAGGTTCATGTTTGCTTTAGGATGATTTGGACTTTGAAATGAGAAAGCTGACACGCCATGGGGTGCTCTCTGTAAGCGTGGGAAACTACAGGCTTCGGAGCGCCTGGGACCTGCAGATATTTGGGCTTATTTTTTCCAAAAATCAACTAGAAATAAACGTACACTGGTTAGTTCTAGCTTTAATTCCTTCACATACTTGCTCTGTTCCATTTTTATTACTGCCATTGTGTTGGGTGCCCATTAAACGTAAGGCATACACACACAACATGAACAACAATGACCACAACTATTGTTTGTGCAGTTAATAGAAACCAAATGTCCCAGAAGCTTGCAACTCCACATGTCACATGTTTTGCTTTTTCCCACTGATTTAAGGATATCTCTCCCTAAGCTAATTTTCTTCTCTGTTCGCTCCACCCCAGACCCCAAATGCCCATAGTCTAAAGGTCTTTTGTCAACCACACTCAAAGACTTCCACCTCCTTGAGGGTGAACTTGTCTGCCTGGTTTCATTACTTGCATGGCACTCCTCTCAGATGGGGACTTTGACCTTCTGAAATTCCTGTTGAAGATTAAATACCAAACCCAGCAGTCTACAGGAGAGTTAACAGACAGTTTCAGTACACACAGCAAGACTTCCAGAGGGGTCAAATTATTAACCCATGGGAAAATGCAGATCAGATGGTCAAACGCAGGATGTAACTCACATTGGGAACCGGCTTTTGCACTGGGAGTCACTGAGTCCTAGGGATAGAGCCGCGCTGCTCTTTGCTAACAGGAAATCCCAAGTTTGGGCTTTTTGTTTTTTCCAAAGCACATAAATGCAATTGATTCGCTCTTTGTGGAACCTTTTGGAGCTTCTGTGCCACTTTAGGCGGCTTCTCCTGGCCTCATCTAGAATGTTTCTTTTTGGAAGTCTTTTTGGAAGGCTGAGTTAGAACTGCTGTCTCTTCTCTCCTCCCCTCTCTTTTGCCATTTCACATTCCCATTTTAGACTTTTCTAGTAGTTTAAAATATTACATGGTTGATGCATTAAGATACAATTAAGGAACCTACTTGATCATGAGAAATATATCCCATAGCTATAGTAGGTCTTTTGAAATGACCAAGTCAGCAGGTAGGAAAGTCAGGAATACAGTTGAGAAATGTGTGTCCTTCAATTCAGTGTGAACATTTGCTAACAAATGTTTTGTAACTGAGTAGAGACTCTAAGTGTGTAAATCTTCTGGAAAATCTCCGAACTTGGTTGAAGATGCTTTGTACAATTGTCTCCTGATCAATTCAGTTTTCTTCCTTGCTCCCTTCTTTCTGTTGCTTGCCCTTTGGTTATTTTTGTTACTTACTCTCTGGTACAAGGAGAGAAGGGTCCTGGAGAGAAAGAAAAATATCCCTCCATATTCTTGCCGACATATTTTCCAACTGTTAATATTTTCTCAGGAACGGGAAGCTAAAATTCTGGGTGAACTCTGTTTTGGGCTATGTATTGAGGTAGTATAGTGCAATGGTCAAGAGGAGGGATTTAGTATCTGAAAGACCTGGACTTGAATTACTTGAATTAATGAACTAACCTTATTAATTAATTAACTAAGTTAATCAACTAAACTTGTGCAAATTCATTAAACTCTCTGGGCTTTGGTTTTCTCATTTGTAAAACAGGATAAGATTAGTTTCATAGGATTGTTAAGAATATTCAGTTAATGAACGATAAGTCCTTAGCTGTGTTTCCAACACAGAAGAACATTTATTAAGCATTATTATTATTATTATGTCATTAGTTGTTACCCTCTGCAATGCCCATGAATCTGCTGTGTGTAAAACATTTTGATTTTTCAGCTGACAAACCATTATACCATGGCTCCAACACTTTATATTCAGTATTGCAGGGTACTTTTGAGAATTTAGTGGATTTTTTTATCTCTTCCTCTTTCCTTTTCTTTATTCAAGCAGGTAGCAAGCTACTACTTGGATGCCTGAACTTGTGAGTGCAATGCATACTACTATGCCAATAAAGGCAGCAACATTTCATTAATTGGATGAAAGCAGTTTCTGATCTGCTTTCTGAAATGGACAGATTCTTCTTTAACTGATCAGGGAACCACATGCCCCAATACTGCGTATTCACTGGAAGGCCAGGAATCCTAGGAGCTGACTTTTTTCAGGTTGCATTTGTCAGCACTCGTTGGAAAGACACAGAAGAGCAAATGGCAATGTCTATAGTTTCTGAGCTATACCTCTTAAGTATTTCAGATGCCTACAAGCTCTGCTAGGCCTCACTGTGGGAGCATTTCAAATATCTAGAATGAGATAATGCTCACCTGATTTCTTTTTCTAATTTAACGAATTCAGTCCAATCACTGCTGTTGCCCTTGTATTTAGGCTTTGCATGGACCCTGAGAGCCGGGTTTTCACTCAGCCTCACGTAAGAAAGCAACTGCCAACCATTACAAGGCTGCTTGGCCAAATGGACTGTGGTTCCCAATCTGACTAGGATGGGACTGTTCCAGAACTCTCTCAAAAAACATTTTTTTTTTTTTTTTTTTTTTTGAGACAAGGTCTCACTCTGATGCCCAGGCTGGAGTGCAATGGCATGATCTCGGCTCGCTGCAACCTCTGCTTCCCAGGCTCAAGCAATCCTCCCACCTCAGCCTCTCGAGTAGCTGGGACTGCAGACGCATGCTACCATGCCTAGCTAATTTTTTTTTGGATTTTTTGTAGAGATAGGGTCTACAGATAGACCCTATCTTTTTGTAGAGATAGGGTCCGTATATTTCTCAGGCTGATCTCCAATTCCTAGGCTTAAGCGATCTTCCCGCCTCAGCCTCCCAAAGTGCTGGGGTTACAGGCATGAGCCACTGTGCCCAGCTTCAAATTCTGATCTCAAACAAGCTTTCTGAAAGCACTGAGGTGGGGGCAGTAAGAAACGAGTTCTGTTCCAGGAACTCTGAAATCCACAAACTCACGTCCTGGCTTCAGTCTACTGAAAGTCACAAGGTCAACAGCAGTGACACTACCGTACAGTACTTCACAGTTAACTAGGGGCTGCATATATATTACTCCATTTGTCCTCACAGTGGCTCTGTGAGGTTTGCTGAGCTGGATCATAATAATAACAAAAACGTATTGAGCGCTTGCTCTCCATTTTATACTAGGCACTTCAATATTCAGGACAATCCCGTGAGGTAATACTATTTGACGATCAAACAAGGGCAAAGGCAGGGTAAGTTAGTCGCTGTGCTGCAGAGATGGGATTTGACCTGATGTCTGCCAAGCCCAGTAGGCTGTGCACTTAACTGCTGGTGCAAGAGGCAGGCTCTGGGGAGTGGAATCTCGGCCAAGGTCACAAAATCGTTAGCACGGCGAGGACCTGAACCCTCAGTTTCTCATTCCTTGGCCAGTTCTCTTCTTGTTACACTGTGCTAAAAGCGCTCTATATTTTGGATTATTAAACTTTAAGTAGCTTACAAAACCACCCATTTAGCTGGGCCTGCAGCTGGGAGTGATTAGATCAGAAGCCCCCTCAAGCCAGCTTACCTGTGCAGCAGGCCCTTGTCCCGGGGCAGCCCTCCATGTCTCCCACCGCATGACTGACAGGGGCTCTCATCCTGCCTGCCCATGAGAGGCACCGTATAGCTTTAAAATATGCTGATGTCAGCCACATGCAGTGGCTCATATCTGTAATCCCAGCATTTTGGGAGGTTGAGCTGGGAGGATCGCTTGAGCCTAGGAGTTCAAGACCAGCCTGGACAACAAAGTGAGACCCTATACCTATAAAAAAAATTTAAAAAATTAGCCAGGTGCAGTGGCATGCCTGTAGTCCTGTCTACTCGGGAGGACGGCTTGAGTCCTGGAGTTCAAGGCTGCAGTGAGCTATGATCGCATCACTGCACTCCAGCCTGGGTGACAAAGCAAGACCCTGTGTCAATAAATAAATCAATGATAAAAAATGCCCATGTCCATTGCAGATTCAGTAAATAAGGGTCTCTGAGGGTGGGTCCCAGGCAGGAATGTTTTTTAATAGCTCTCAGGTGAGTCTGACGGCAGTCAGGGCCGGGAGCCTTAGATTGAGGCGTGTACTCTGAAAACTGTGGAAGGGAGTTCAAGAGGTGGCAGCAGGAACTGCAGTCCGCCCTGCCAGCTGTGTCTTAGCTTCCAGGGAGAGAAACGGGGTCCAGATAAACTCCTGCATGCAGCACTTAGCATGGGGTCACACACAAAGAATCAAGATTTTTTGGATGCTATTTAAAATAGATCAGGAATTTTTAATTTAGAACCAATTGGTGGCTTCTCAAGAGTAAGGAGGGGGCTGTGGGATTCCTGAAACTGAATTGTGCGTGTGCGAAATGAGTGTTTTGCCAAAGAGGGGAGTGTATTGTTGTTGTTGTTTTCAGATTCTCAAAGGTTTCTTTAAGGAGTTTACAAAAGCGACCTTACCGATCCCTCCAAGAGCAGCCGCAGAGCAAACAGAGACAGTCCAGAATATTGGAGCTGGAAGGAGCCTGGAGTTCATGACCTTGGTGGCAAATGACAGTGGCCTGATGGCCACATGCTCAGAGGTTTTGACTTTTTAGTCTGTGGGGAGGGCCGGGGCATTAGTATTTTTTAAAAACTTCCCTGTACGATTCTCCTGTGCCACCAGGGATGAGAACCAACACAACTCACTATCTTTAGATGAGACGGGGGCCTGACAGATTTTCCTGCCAGCTTGCTCTGCTAGGAATACTGCTTACCATCTGCTGTTCCTGGCTAAGTCAGTGTGACAAGCCCCACTCCACTTCTCTACCTTTTATTTCTCGGAAAGATCTTTCTTTCTCTCTTTTTCTTTATCTCCTTTCTTCCTTTTTTCTCTTTTTTCCCTCCCTCCCCTTTTTTCTCTTTTTCTTTCTTTCTTCCCCCCCTTCCTCCCTCGCTTTCCTCCCTCCCTTCCTCCCTGCCTTCCTTCCTTCCTCCCTCCCTCCCTCCCTGCCTTCCTTCCTTCCTTGTTTCCTTCCTTCCTTTCTTCCTTCCTTCCTTCCTTCCCTTACTTATTGCTCAGAAAACACAACCAGCTTTATTTTCCACCCTGATTAGAATACTTCCAGGGCTGGGATGAGGGTGAAGCCTTAGCACACAATTTAAGGGGGTGTCCAAAAACTCAGTAGTCAAGATAAATAATATTTGAAGGCATTATTTTTTAAAAATCAAAATTAATGCAAAAAATCCATAATGAAGAAAATATCAAAATTTCAAAATAGGCCAGGCACGGCAGCTTATGCCTGTAATCCCAGCACTTTGGAAGGCCAAGGCTAGTGAATCACCTCAAGACCAGCCCGCCAACATGGTGAAACCTTGTATCTACTGAAAAAAAAAAAAAAAAAAAATTAGCCCGGCGTGGTGGCAGGCATCTGTAATCTCAGCTACTGGGGAGGCTGAGGCAGGAGAATTGCTTTAACTCGGGAGGTGGAGGTTGTGGTGAGCTGAGACCACGCCATTGCACTCTAGCCTGGGTGACAAGAGCGAAACGCCATCTCAAAAAAAAAAGAAAAAACAAAGAAAAAAAAGTCAAAATAAAATGAAAATCACTCGTAGTGCTGTGAAGAGCCACATTCAAACCTAGGGAAAAAGAAAAAGGAAAAAAAAATCAGTAATATTGGTCCTATCCTTGAAATGTTGGCATTTTACTCATCATGGAGTTTTTGCATTAGTTCAATGCATTACATATTGCGAATAGATCGTGTATTAAAACCTTGTTGATCCTGATGACTGAGTGCTTTGGTGCCTCTTTCATTTCACACCTAGGAGAGTTTCCCATGGTCCTCGCCATGAGACTGTGGCCACTGAGCGGGGACCTGTGAGAGGAACAAGAAGCTGCTGGCTGTGCCGGAAACAGGTTAGATTCTGGGAGTGTGGGGAACAGGTTAGATCCCAGGTGTGTGGGGCTGGGACAGAGTGAGCAGTGCTGTGGGGGAAGTGGGGGTGGGAAGAGAGCTCTATTACATATATGTTTTACTATAAATGTGGGGGAAATTTTTGCTTTCTTATCCGCTGGCACCAAAATTTTTCTTACAGGTGGGATCGAATTTCATTTAAGAGCACTTTTTCATCAACTGCTTAATGAGAAGATAAAACTTTGAGCACCTGAATAATTAGGAGCCAAGATGATAAAAACAAACAAGCAAAAAACAGAGTAAAAGAAAAACAGGTGTTTGGTCAGAGAGAAAAAAGAAGAGTTTTTGAAAAACCCTAGAAGGGGAGCAGGAGGAGAAGCATCATTTGGGAAACAGGAATTTCTCATGTCTGAGTGTTTTGCACTGGAAATCTAGATCTTTCTGTCTTCCTAAACCTTCTAAGGAAAGTCCATATAAATATCTTCTATGGAAGGTTTAATTTAATTTTATTTCTGTATTGTCCAGATGAAGAAAAGAGACCCGTTTCCTGTCAGTGACACAATAGCAAGGAAGGGAGAGGATTTTTAAATGAACGAATTCAGCAGAAGCAGAGGCTCAGAGCCAGAGAAAAGCATGAAAATGTAAGCTCTTTAGGTCTCAGGAATCTAGCAGAAGACCTTGGGCTTTCCGATGTTTATAAAAGGTGGAGTCAGTCTACCCAGGATGTTGAGGAGACAGAGCCACAGCTGATGTGTGGGTGACTCCTTAGCGTGGCTCAGTATAACCAGACAGCACCTATACTTTATTGGTTTGTAACTGCATAGATTCTGAGTTTTCTTGTGCAATGCCACCTTCATATTTCTTTGTATTTCTGTGATCTCATCACCTGTCTCTTGCTATCAAGAAAAATGATTGGCTGGGTACAGCAGCTCACACTTGTAATCCCAGCTCTTTGGTAGGCCAAGGAGGGAGGATCACTGGAGCCCAGGAGTTCAAGACCAGCCTGGGCAACCTAGTGAGGTTGTGTCACTACAAAAAATAGAAAAATTAGGGCAGGGCACGGTGGCTCACGCCTGTAATCCCAGCACTTTGGGAGGTCGAGGCGGGTGGATCACGAGGTCAGGAGATTGAGACCATCCTGACTAACATGGTGAAAACCCATCTCTACTAAAAATACAAAAAATTATCTGGGCATGGTGGTGGGCGCCTGTAGTCCCAGCTACTCGGGAGGCTGAGGCAGGAGAATGGCGTGAACTCGGGAGGCGGAGCTCGAAGTGAGCGGAGATCGTGCCATTGCACTCCAGTCTGGGTGACAGAGTCAGATTCTGTCTCAAAAAAAAGAAAGAAAGAAAGAAAAATTAGCTGGGCATGGTGGTTTGTGCCTGTAGTCCCAGCTACTCAGGAGGCTGAGGTGGGAGGATTGCTGGAGGCCAGGAATTCGAGGGCGCAGTGAGCTATGATTGTGCCACTGCACTCCAGCTTGGGCGGCAGAGCGAGACCTCAAGGCAAATCTGTAGGCATCAGGTCCTTGCAATGTCATACGGGGAGAGAAGAACTTTGTTCAACACACTCTTAACTATTATTTAAAATACCTAGACTTAGAGAAGTTACGTGTTAAGTTGTAGATTTTTTTTGGTAGAGATGAAAATAATTTCTATCTGGCAGGAAAAACAAAAACAACTCCATAGTTTATAGTTTATTTCCCTGGAAGTTGTTAAGTAGCCAGTAATCGTACCTTAACATTCCTTTTGTAAATTGCCTATAAATACCTAGCTCCTCAGATCTCTCTGAACTGGTATTAAGATCTTATTGATTTCCTCATTAATTAGTGAGGGAGATAAGGTGTTTGACGTGTATTCATTTTATATTTGCATAAAGGGTCTTGGATTTAGCTTTTTGGAAATTGTGCTTTTGCTCTTTCTGCACTTGGAAACCTCAGGGTATGGCTGTTTCTCCTGCCCCTGCCTACGGAGAAAAACCAGAGCTGCAGAATCAACCAACTGGTTATGCTCACCATTTGCATAGCATAGTGCCTGGCACAGTTACTCACATTTTTTTTTTTTTTTTTTTTGAGACGAGTTCTCACTCTATCATGGCTCACTGCAGGCTTGAACTTCTGGGCTGGGAAGATCTTGCCTCAGCCTCCTCCATAGCTGGGACTACAGGTGTGAGTCATCACACCTGGCTAATTATTTTAATTCTTTTTGTAGAGAGGGGGGTCTTGTCATGTTGCCCAGGCTGGTCTCAAACTTCTGGCCTCAAGAAATCCTCCCACCTTAGCTTCCCAAAGTGTAGGGATTGCAAGCATGAGCCTCCGTGCCTGGCCTCTGAAAACTTGCTGAGTGTGTGTGTGTTCCGGCCTCTGTTGTCCCCTGGCTACTCTAGTGAGGAGGCTCCACTCTACAGGTCCCTGTATTGACTCTCAGCTATCCAAGAGGAACGACTTCCTGAGACTTCACGGTAGCCGGAAGGTGGGTGACCTTGATGCTCTTCTCCCATTGCGGAGACGGAAATGGGCACCGTAGCCCAAGGGAAGCCTGTGCTTAGCAGGGTCCCGTTAAGTCTCTTACTCAGGCCTCATGACCTTGGCTGAGTATTAGAATTAACGGGGGCATTAACAAACATCCGCATCAGGACCCCGTTAGTCTTCAGGGAGCCTGATTTAACTCAAGCGAGCCAGGCCTGGCATCTGCATTTTTTGACGTGTCCTGACGATTGCATTGTGAGCCAGGGTTTGGAACCACAGTTCCAGCAAAGTCCGTTAACTGGCCCAAGGGACCGCAGGCCGTCCCTCCCGTAGTCTCTCCACAAATGTGGTAACCTGAGCTGTGTTCAAAGGGCCTCCCAGGGGTGTTTTCCGCTGCGCCGCCGGCCCCATGTTGATCTTCGTGGTGAGCCCCCGAGGAGCTCCGAAGTCCACAGAAAAATCCCAGTTCCTCAAAGACTCTCATCAGCAATCTCCCCACCTCCCGCACAGACTGCTCCATTGTAGATTTTTTCCTTTCCTCTTCTTTTTTCTCTTCTAAATTCTAAGTTCCCGGCAGCCACTGGCAGAAACAAGGGTTGATCGATTGTCAGCAGAGTCGAAAACTACGAATTTTTTTTAAAAATAATTTTTCAAAATCTCCCTTCTCTAGCGTCCTTGTTGGGCACCCCCGGCAGGCCTTTAGGCTGCGGTGTGCACATGACCCACTTCCCTGGCCTGGGTGCCAGCCCGTCCTCTCCTGTCCTCCCCCCTCCGCCCCTCTCCTCCTCTGCCCTCCCCACCTCCCTGCAAATTAATATGGTGCTGCTGGTGAGAGAGTGGGTTCTGGAGCGGGCTTCTCTCTGGTCTCTCTGCCATCACAGGCTGGCAGCTTCAAAGCTCGAGTCATCCTGTTTCCGTCTGGCCCTGAGCCCGCGTGGCCTGGCTTCACCGCAGGGGTCAGAAGTGCAGCCTCCGCCGATGACAGCAACCTGGCCCGGCTCGGCAGCGACCAGGGGACACACACTCATCTGATTTCTCCCTTCCTCTGCTATTTTCTCTCCCCTTCACCTCCTCCGGCCCCAAACAGTCCTTCCTCTGGAAAGATAAGGCCGTCTTCTCAGTTCCCGCATCCCTTCCCTTTTATGTCAAACAGAGGCAGCCCTTTGTGAAGGGGCGTACGGGCTTTTGCACAAATATTTAATCTCTTCCAATCTGCCCTTTTGCACTGCCTGTCAGTTCCTGAGGTTGAAACCGCTCAGTTTGCTTTAGCTGGTAACAGGATACTGTTTTGAAAAGTGATGCTGAAGTCAGATCACTTATGAATCTGGGCTTTATTTTGCATGAATGCTTTTCAAGGCAAGTATAGATTTAGTTTTTTCATCCTCACCAAGAATTATGTTGCCAGTGGGGGTGTGGTCTTGAGCAGGCAGGGAAACCTAGCGATGAGTTTAGCTTTTTCCCTTGTAGTTTGGAAATCTTAGCAAGGACATGGGAAAATAAACAGCCTGGGTTTCAGGTGGAGTTTCTTTCGGCCACCATCTGCCCCCTTGCTTTTTGAACATGCTTTATTTCACATAAAATGTAGTTTATCCTGTCAAAGTGTCTGCAGATCCTGTTAGAAATCACCTATTACAAAATCGTAGTCAAAGAAAAATGCAGAAATAGGGTAATAATCACTTTTTTTTTTTTTTTTAAAGAGACAGGGTCTCACTCTGTTTCCCAGTCTGGAGTGCGGTGGTGTCTTTAGCTCACTGTAACCTTGAACTTCCAGGCTCAATCAATCCTCCCGCCTCAGATTCCCAAGTAGCTGGGGCTACAGTGTGTGCCACCATCCCCTGCAAAATTAATCACCAATGTTTATTACAAGCCTGGGTTGTGCCAGGTGATTAACATGCTTCTAATATGGTTGCTAGCCTTATCATGGCTGTGCATGGCAAATATTATTATTATTATTACCATATTATTATTCCCATTTTACAGAAAGTGAAACAGAGAAGTTCAGTGTCTTGTCTGTGCTCGCACAGCCAGTCACAGAGGAGTTGGGCTTAGCTCTGGCAGCCTCTCAAGGGCGCCCTGTCTACTCCCCACTCTGTTTGCACAGCTATTGGCTTTGCTTCATCACTAGGGACAGAAGACCCGGAGCTAAGGTAATGGCATGTTTTGGATTTTTCAGTACAGTACTGGCTTAACATGTTTTCTCTAGGTACCAACCAAATGGTGGATGATGGATCCTGATTGTTGTGAAATTGTGACTGGCTTTCATACTTCTAGTCTTGATTTGACTTCTAAAGTAGCCAAGCAGTCCAGGGAAAGATGACCCCCATAAAGAACGTGTGCGGAGGACTTCTGGTGAGGTTCGGAGGAGAATAAACAGTGAGAAGAGGAAGGGCTCTTTGCAAAACTTGGCCTAGAGCTCCAGGCCTGGAAATGGTACTGGATAACCTCAATATCCAACCACAGGGGAGAGAGGAAGTGAATCACGGGTCCGTGTAAGTAACTGTTATGCTGTTCCTATGTGTCGTGTGTTAGAAAGTATTATTGTGGGGGAAATCTTGTGTTGTATTAAGTTTAAAAAAGCTATAAAATTAGATATCCTATAATTCCAACTTTATTAAAAATGTATAAAAAACTTGGAAGAGGCTGGACATGGTGGCTTATGCCTGTAACCCCAGCAATTTGGAAGGCTGAGGCGGGAGGATCGCTTGAGCCCAGGACTTCGAGAACAGCTTGAACAACATAGCAAGACCTTGTATTTACAAAAACAATTTAAAAATTAGCTGGGAGTGGTGGCTCACACCTAGAGTCCCAGCTACTTGGAAGGCTGAGGAGGGAGGCTCACGGAGCCCAAAAGTTTGAGGCTACAGTGAGCCAAGATCGGGCCACTGCACTCTAGCCTGGTGAGGAAGTAAGACATTGCCTCTTAAAAAAAAGAAGAAAAAAAAAAAAAAAAAGGAAAAAGAAAAAACCTGGAAGAAAAAACATCAAAATATATTGATAGCAGTTATGGATTTTTTTTGGTTTTGGAACATATTTTCCATATATTTTACAAAGAATGTTGATTATTGTTATGATCAGAGCCTAACCAATAAGGTGAGTAAAACAATGCCTCCGTTCAATACACAGCGTTTCTTTTGGGCTACATCAGTGAGGAGGCCCCAGTGGTAAAAATTATGCAAACTGCAGCCTCGTGTAAAGAAAGATTCTTTGCCTCTCTTCTCTCTCTTGCTGTCCAGCAAGACTCTGTTTATTAGCTTCTGACCTTGTGCTTCCTCTTCTCTTTCTCCTGTTACTGGAGGATCAGTTTAAACCAAGGTGCTTGCTGAATCTGTGAATCAGAACAGTTTCTGAGTGTCCCCTGTTCCGTTTCCTGAACGGAATCGGATGAGAGAGGGGAGAAAAATGAGGGAAAGAATTACCTGTTCAAGGCAGAGTGCTGTGAAGCTGCCTTCCAGGCCCTCAAGGAGCCCCATTTTGTTCCAGAAGCTTCTACCATGCCCAGGGTTCCTCCCAGATCCAGATCCTAAGCTCTCCCTGGGCGTGACTCCTCTGCAAGCTGGATGTGTGAATTTTCTTCCCCTGACATCACTGTGTGTAAAGAACTGCTTGCAGCCCAAGCACTGGGGGATGGTGATGTCTGTCCTCAAGCAGTTGGACCCTTCAAGACCGAAGTGCTGCAGAGGAAACCTGGCAACCTGAAGAAGTATCACCAGGGGGCTGAGCGGGGCTGGAGTGGGCTCTTTGGCCTATGTTGGAAGAAATTTTCATGTTTTAAACTTTTTTTTTTGAGACAGTGTTTCACTCTGTTGCCCAGACTAGAGCAGTCTGTTGCCCAGACTGGAGCTCACTGCAACCTGACCTTCAAGGCTCAAGTGATCCTGCCACCTCAGCCTCCCAAGAAGCTGGGACCACAGGCACAGGCCACCACATCCAGCTAATCTGTTTTATTTTTTGTAGAGATGGGATCTCACTGTGTTGCCCATACTGGTCTCAAACTCCTGGGCTCAGGGGATCCACCTACCTCGGCCTCCCAAAGTGTTAGGATTACATGTGTGAGCCACTGCACCCAGCCCTTAAACTTTTTATTTTTATTGTATGTATTTATTTATTTACTTATTTTTGAGATGGAGTCTCACTCTGTCGCCCAGGCTGGAGTGCAGTGATGTAATCTCAGCTCACTGCAACCTCTGCCTCTGGGTTCAGGCAATTCGCATGCCTCAGCCTCCAGAGTAGCTGGGATTACAGGCACTCACCACCATGCCCTGCTAATTTTTTTTTGTATTTTTAGTAGAGATGGGGTTTCACTATGTTGGCCAGGCTGGTCTCGAACCCCTGACCTCAGGTGATCCGCCCACCTTGGCCTACTGAAGTGCTGGGATTACAGGCGTGAGCCACCGCACCCGGCCTAAACTTTTTAAATAAAAAAAAAATGTATTTCTAGTTGGAAAGAGTAGTTCCTGTTTATTGAGAGTTTCCGTTTTAGACATTCAGAGCATTTTCCTTCTATTTTGGAGACACAGAGGAAATCTTCCTGGGTCTCTTGATGAAGGCTTTCTTTTTTAAATTCACCTTGAAGAGATTAAATTGTTCTTGCAGATCTTTCAGGGGCTGACTTAGGGTTTGTGCCATATTTGAGACACTCAAGGAAGTGGCTGTGTGGAACACAGGTGAAGGGCTCAGGCACTCTCTGTTCATAAAGGTACTAGGATATGTTCTGTCACTGAGTTCTGAAGATCCCTGCAGGGCAGCAGGGGCCTCTTGGATTCTCTGCTGTTGCACTGTGGCCCCTGGGCGATAGTTACCCCTTCTGTATCTCTGGGACGTGTGTGGAATGAAGGTTACATTCCCTATATCCCAAGGTTGTTGTGAGGAGCATATGAAATAATAAACATGAACCTGATTTGAAAACAAAAATGTTCTAAATGCAAGGTCTTATTTGTATTCCTTCTATGATTCCACATGTGTCCAGTGGTACAAAACACCAACATCAAATTTTAATTAATTAATTTTTTTAAGAGACAAGGCCTCACTCTGTCATCCAAGCTGGAGTACAGTGGCTCGATCATGGTTCACTGAAGCCTAAAACTCCTGGCTCAAGCGATCCTCCCACCTCAACCTCCTGAGTAGCTGGGACTACAGGTGTGCACCACCACATGCAGCTAATCTTTGTACTTTTTGTAGAGATGGGGTCTCACTATGTTGCCCAGGCTGGTCTCAAATGATCCTCCCGTCTTGGCCTCCTACAGTGTTAGGATTACAGACTTGAGTCATTGTGGCTGGCCAACATCAAATATTTTTGAATGTTAACTATTACGTGTTCAGCACTGCAGTGGGGATTATGGAAACATTGCAGTGAAAGGCATGGTCCAGGCCTCAAGGAGCTTACGGACCGGATAAGGACACTAATCCCCAGTGACTTAATCCTACAGCACACACCAGGCTTGAGTTCAGAGGCAAGAGCTTTAGGGGTTAGAGGAGCCAGGAGCTTATGTTGGCTGGGCCAGGCTTAAATAGGCTGCAGGGGAGTGGCACAACCTCCAAGTATGGGAAAAACCAAGAGCAAGGACACCTGAGAGGAAATGATATACTGGATATAAAAGGCATCAAGGGAAAATCATAGACCAGACCAGAAAGCATCAAAGAACAACAGGGAACAAGTTGGGATTCAAAGGGCCAGATGCTGGGGAAGTGGGAGGTGTCCCAAGAATCAGGCAGAGCTGAGTCCCCACAGAAAGAACATACCCACCTAAGCCAGTCACTATCTGCCAGTACCCAGTGGTCTGCTCAGTGTATCTGGTAACCAGCAGATAATGTGGCCGTGAGGAGTAAATGAAAATCTACTTCCAAGTGTCTTGGAAACTATAAAGGGGAATATGAGTGTGGATTTTTCTAAAATATGCTTTTGTTAAATAAAGATAACTCTGGCATAAAAGTATTCATTTCCTCTTGAATTTCTGAAGGTATTAATTATGGAAAATTATCTGGGAAAATGCATTCTTTTCATCCTAAATTGTTCTTTATAGAAATAAATCAAACATGGGGGAAGGGGAAGAGTAGGATTGCATGCTTAGAAATTTTGTGAGTTTTGCAAAAAGATAGATGAGTCTAATTGTAGGACAGCCAATGTCTTTTTACCTTGAGTTTTAAAACACTTATTTTTGGAGTTGGTTTTTAAAAAAAATCTTTCCCCCAGTCTTTGAATGGCTGGTGCCAGGTTCATGCTAACTTAGCTCATAAATAGGTGCCATTGGTTTTAATGAAGCAGAAATTTGGCTAAGAATGGGGACTGTAAGGCAGATGGCTAACAGGACAATAATAATGAAAAATGCGTATTTATGGCCTTCTATAAGCACAGATTATTGATTTAGTGCAGCTTAATGGATTCTACATTTTTAAAATTTTCTTCGGGTATCTTATAGAATTATTTTTCAATTCTTAGATGGGGTTAAAAAGCCTTTTTTCCCCAGGGTTTGTAATGCCTGTTAAATTGTCCCAGGATGACATGTATGTTTATATATAACATGTTTATATATTTAGGCAAGTAGCAGTTAGGAGTTCTTAAAGCCTCTACATGCAAGGGAAGCCAGTGGGCAGGAAAGGAGCCATCAGTGAGGCCTGGGGAGTTGGCAATAAGAGCATATTGAAGGGTTATTTAGGCGCTGTCACAGTATCCATCAGTCTAACCAGTGGAGACTTTCTTCTGAGTGGGAAACTTACTTGTTGGCATAACCAATTCTCCAACAAACCTCAATTAAAGGCATTTTCTAGGTCAAATTGCATTCGATATGAGCCTACTACCTTCACCTAAATTTAGAACAAGACAGCTCCAACCAGCTCTGTCCCAGTAGAACAGAGGCATGTGGATAATGGGCAAGAGAAAACCCAGCAGGTGCCACAGAGCCACCCCACCATGGGAGACAGGAGGAGGTGCCATCCCTGTGCAGAGCAGAAGGCATCCTGGGAATATCCCTTTGGCGTCTGAGATGCTCAGCTCACTGCCATGTCACCAGACTTCCATCAGAGGGTCACCAAGTTCCTGGCCATACGGATAAAATCTGCATGTCTAAGGTTGAAAACACCTTTGTCATGGGGTTGTAAAAATGGCTTTTTGAATTGGATGGGTTTGATTTAAATCAAGGGTGTCCCATCTTTTGGATTCCCTGGGCCATATTGAAAGAAGAATTGTCTCGGGCCACACATAAAATACACTAACGATAACTGATGAGCTAAAAAGAAAAATCACAAAAAAACTTATAGTGCTGTAATAAAGTTTACAAATTTGTGTTGGCCCACATTCAAAGCCATCCTGGGCCACATGCGGCCCTTAGGCTGTGGGTTTGACAAGCTTGATTTAAGTAGAAGTTGGAATAACATGCGGTACTGTCTGGATGTTGGGGGTAAAAGCTGCAATTTTATCTGTTTGGACCCATTAGAATTTCCAGCAGGATCTGGGCATAAAAGCTGCAACTAAAAAAAAAAAAAATTGCTGTAGAGACAGGGTCTTGCTATGTTGCCCAGACTTGCCTTGAACTCCTGGCCTTAAGCAATCCTCCTACCTTGGCTTCCCAAATTGTTGGGATTACAAGTGTGAGTCACCATGCTTGGGTGGGGGTCTTATTTTTTTCTCTGGAAAAAAAATGTCCCCTTCCCCTTCCCTTTCTTGACAGGGTCTTGCTCTGTCACCCAGGCTGGAGTGCAGCTGCACGATCTTGGCTCACTGTAACCTCCACTTCCCACCTCAGCCTCCCCAGTAGCTGGCATTACAAGTGCGCACCACCATGCCCGACTAATTTTTGTATTTTCAGTAGAGACGGGGTTTCTCCATGTTGGACAGGCTGGTCACAAACTTCTGACCTCAAGTAATCCACCCACCTTGGCCTCCCAAAGTGCTGGGATTACACATGTGAGCCACCGTGCCTGCTGATGTTTTTCTTTAACAGCAAAATGTATCAGGAAAAGCTTGGAAAATGCAGAATACAAAATACAGAAAATACAGCTGAGAACCTTTATGAGAATTTCAGTCATCAAACCGTGAATCTCAGTTGCCCTATCTCTCCACGTCTCTTGCGTGCGTGTAGGTAGATAAATGGTGTCTAGGCTTGTGGGTATGCATGCATAGACGGTCCTTCTGGGGTACTCTTAAGGGGATTTGGCTCTTCAGGTGCTCCTAGCTCCTAACCTCACCCTTCTGCATGTGTCCTGTTTCTGAGGATGGCCCTGAAGATGAGGGAGTCTTATTTTTGAATGAGCAGCAGTTTCAGGACCACAGAAACCAGGACTCCCTACAATGAAGAAGTTTGTTTCTTCCAGGGCTAGAGCATTGTGGAGGTGATTTTTCAAGTCTTAACACCATGCTATTATGACATCATTGAAACTGAGACAGGGTGAAGACATTTAAATGGAAATATTTATTTTCTTAAAAGTATAGCTTAAGTTTCCCTCTCCAAGTTTGAGAAGGAATATTGGGAGGAAACGGGACAAAATGACACAGGCATTTGGACATTCACTGCAAATCCTAGGGCATCGCTGCAAAGCATCCTGGGTCCAGTTCCAGTTTAGGAAACCTCACAGCCTTTTTTCCAATCGGACAGGTCTCTGCCCTCACAGTGTTTCTTCCAGCCTTGCCTGAGGATGAGAGGGAAGCAGGAGCAGCAAAAAGAAGCATGACAACCCAAATCGTGTTAGTTTCAAAGTCTACAGAAATTAACCAAAATCACCAGCGGAACCCTGAGTTGGGTTTCATTTGCTTCTGAGATTCAAGGGTGCTGTCATTTTGCCTTGTTCAGACTTTTCTCTCCTGGTTTTCTCCTAGCCATTGTTAGCTTCAGCAACAAGCAATCGACTTTTGTAAGGACCGGTCATTTCATTACATACCCACATCTCTGAAAATTCGGGTTCTCTGAGTGGGTGACCGGCTGGCAATGTTCACTAGGACACAGCAGCAGGCAATGCAAGGACCCAGGCTCAGTCCTGGGGACACTTTCTGCTGAGTTACCATGACTCACTTTCCTCTTGCTGCTGCTCATTCTCTTTCCCTGCAAAATGTTGCTGTAACCTTCAAAATCTTATCCAAATCTAGAGCAAACTCAAGCTTTTTTTTTTTTTCCTCTGTTGAATTGACTCAACTGACCCTTTCCAAGTCACTTTAGAAAATATCTTTCTCCATTGTTTGGAATATGTTCATATGAAAAGCAATTGCAAAGTATCTTAACCCAATCCCATCTCTCCTCTCCCCTTCTCTGTACTACCATGTTCACTGCACATCTGCACACCAATGGAGGAGAATTTATACAAGGTCTCATTCCATTGGTTGGACCACCCTGTGGAGGTGAGTTTGTCAATTCCACGATAACTGTGATAAATACACATACTAGATTTTGCCCATGACAGCCCAAGTCTCCCAAGGAAACACTCTTACCAATAGTTCATTCCCTGTGTCTCTTTAACAATTTTCCTGGCACAGATAATTGCATCTGTGAGGTCATCAGTGATCAAGGCTGTAAAAGACAGAAGACATCAGGGTTAGGCGAGACTTTGTTGTTGGAGAGGGACCTCAACTCAACTTTACTTCACTTTTCTCAGTCTTTTTGGATCAAGAGGGTTGGAAGAACTATGATTTTGCCTGCAAAGCCACAATCTCATTTTTGTTAAACTTCTTCAAAAAGAACTTTTTTTGTTGTTTTAAGACCACTTTCATCTTGCGCTACCTGAAGTTTCAGAGGAAGAGCCCGATCCTGAAGGGTTTCTAGAAATGTGTTTAGAGAAGATGCCATGCAAGAATGTTTTTTATGTCCTAAAGAAATATGTGCAAGTCAAATGTGGTGGCTGAGACCTGCAACCCCAGCACTTTGGGAGGCCAAGGTAGGAGGATCACTTGAGGCCAGGAGTTTGAGTCCAGCCTGGGTAACATAGCAAGATCCCATCTCTACAAAAAGTAAAAAATTAGCCAGGTGTGATGGTGCACACCTCTAGTCCCAACTACTTGGGAGTCTGAAGTGTGAGGCTCACTTGAGCCCAGGAAGTTGAAGCTGCAGTGAGTCATGTTCACACCACTGCACTCCAGCCTGGGCAACAGAGTGAGACTCTGTCTTCAGAAAAAAAAAAAAAAAATGGCACATAAGACAGGATAGCACAGTGTTTTCTCTATTTGGGTTAGTTTGACATATAAGATCTCTTTAAAGGTAAATATTAAACTTTTGTATATTATCATTTCAATTTGTGCCTTAAAAATTTTTTTTCCAGGGATTTTTTGGTTTTTGTTTTTTGTTTTTTTTTTGAGACAGAGTCTTATTCTGTCACCCAGGCTGGAGTGTAGTGGCACAGTCTCGGCTCACTGCAGCCTCCGCCTCCTGGCTTCAAGCAATTCTCCTGCCATAGACTCCCCAGTAGCTGGAATTACAGGTGTGTGCCACCATGCTGGGCTAATTTTTGTATTTTTACTGGAGATGGGGTTTCACCATGTTGGCCAGGCTGGTCTCGAACTCTGACATCAAGTGATCCACCCATCTCGGCCTCCCAAAGTGCTGGGATTACAGGTGTGAGCCACCGCACCCGGCCTAGGGTGTTTTTCACATGCAGAAAGTTTTAAGTCAAACACATCTATCTCTATCTTTATTGCTTTTCTTTTTTTTTTGAAACAGGATCTCACTCTGTCACTCAGGCTGGAGTGCAGTGGCACGATTATAGCTCACTGCAGTCTCAACCTCCTGAGCTTAAGTGATCCTCCCACCTCAGCCTCTCAAGTAGCTGGGACTACAGGCATGTGCCACCATGCCCAGCCATTTTTATTATTTGTATTTTTTATAGAGAGAAAGTTTCACTATGTTGGCCAGGCTGGTCTTGAACTCTGGGGCTCAAGTGATCCTCCTGCCTTGGCTCCCAAAGTGCTGGCATTACAGCCAGCACTGTGCCCGGCCATTTATTACATTTTCTATTGCTTCAGATGTAACACATCTTTTGATTGAAATGTATTATTTGATATCTGCATTCTTTCCTGCTTGCCTGAAAAGTGGCCTCAGAATCCTTCTCAACACAAACATGACAGAAAAACGCAAATAAATTTAAAAAGTCCATCATTTCTGTTGCAATTTGGGTCTCCAGCAACAGATACTGCGATGGGCTTGGGGTGCTAGATATTCCTCAGGGATCCACGCCTATGCAAGGAATGGGATGCGGGGGAAGCAGGATGGGCAGACGGAGATGTCCATTTGTGATGCAGACCCAGCAATTCCTCGGGCAACCCAGCCATGAGCTCCCGAGTGAGCACTGCCCATCGGAGTGGCCAAAGACGGGCCCACATGCCAGGTCCGCATGCCTCTGCCTCACACGTCACTGGGCGTGGGCCACCCCGGAAGGGAACAACCTGCACCTGAGGCCGATCCTGAAGCAGGTGGCAGGTACTGTCTGCTCATCACACAACTGCAGCAGGGACGGCATGTCTTCCCTCTGGAAGGCCCATCTCCATGACCACCACAACCACCAACCAAGGACAAAAATACTCAAACCACTTGATCTCATTTCTGCTTGTCAATTACACAAAAGTTTTTTTTTGTTTGTTTTGGTTTTTTTTGTTTTGTTTTTTTTTTTTAGAATTGGGTAATGCTTGATATTGACAAGGGCACAGAGAGGCAGGTTCTCTGGATGCTTGCTGGTGGGAGTATAATGAATTCAACATCTCAGGAAACCAACATAGCGGCATGTGTTTAGAGCCTTAAAGAGGTTTTTATCCTTTTACCTAATAATTTCTCTCTCTAGATCTATCCTAAGGAAACAGTCATAATGCTAGATAAATATTTCTTTACAAAGTGGTTTACTATAGCTTTATTTACAAGAGTTAAAATGAAAAAATCTAATTGCCTCACAATCAGTGATATTCAAATTATTCATAATACCTTCATTTAATAAAATAAAGAGCCGTTTAAATCATGTTTTCCCAGGATGTTTTATAACATGGGGGAAATGCTCCCAATGCAATGTTAAGTTCCCAATATCATAAATATATCCATTGAGAGCTGTATTGGCCAATGCCAATATGGCAGGCATTACTTACATGTGACAATTTACATTTAAATTATATTTGTTGACAGATGAATGGATAAAAATATGTTTCTATAGAGAGTGGAATATTATTCAGTCATGGAAAAGAAGGAAATGCTGACATTTGAAGCAGTATGGATGAACTGAAGGACATCGTGCTCAGTGAAGGAAGGAAGACCCAGAAAGACAAATACCACATGATTTCACTCATACACAAAATCTATGAAAGTTGAACTCATAAAAGCAGAGAGTAGAGCAGTGGCTGATGAGGAAAATGGGGAGATGCTGATGGAAGGGTCCAAACTTTCAGTTATAAGGTGAGGATGGTTTGGGGATCTAATGTACAATATGGTGACCATAGTTAATTATACGGTACTGCTTACTTGAAATTTGCTGAGAGTAGCTAGGCACGGTGGCTCATGTCTATAACCCTAGCACTTTGGGAGGCCGAGGAGGGTGGTTCACTTGAGGTCAGGAGTTTGAGACCAACCTGGCCAGTATGGTGAAGCCCGTCTCTACTAAAATACAAAAATTAGCCAGGTGTGGTGGCGCACACCTGTATTCTCAGCTACTCAGGAGGCAGAGGCAGGAGAATTCCTTGAATCTGGGAGGCAAAAGTTGAGATTGCATCACTGCACTCCAGGCTGGGTGACAAAGCCAGAGTGTTTCTGTCTCTCACACACACACACACACATACACACACATACACACACACACACGCGGTAACTATGTGAGGTGATGGATTTGTTAAACTTGATTGTAATAATCATTTCACAATGTATACAAAAATCAAATTATCATGTTATTTACTTTATATACATACTATTTTGATTTGTCAATTATACCTCACTAAAGCTGGGAAAATTAAAAACTATGCATTTTAATTAATTAACATCAAACATAATTAAAACTTTAGTTCCTTATTTGTTCTAGCTACATTTCAGATACTTTATAACCACCCATGGCTAGTGGTTCTCATGTTTGACAGCACAGATGGAAGACATTTTCGTCATCATGGAAAGTTCTATTAGACAGCACTGGTTTAGGAAAAAAAGATAGTCGTTAGTTCACTAATACTTTAAAAAGGATTGGCTCTTAACTGTGAGATCACCTATGCTCTTAAGTCTTAGCTGCGTATTTTCTAAAATTTGTTTACAGTAGAAGTGCACTATTTTTGATACCAGAAAAAAACAATTTAAAAAAATATTAGCATAAAATGTTGCATTTCAATAGAGCATTGTAATACCAGATTATTTTGTTAACTCTGTTGAAAGTGGAATTTTCCCTCGAGCATGCTATTTCCCCAGTTGCTAATTTTGTGGCTTTCTCAGTTCAGCTTAACTAGAATATAAAGGTAGTGACAGATTTCTTTTAAGCAAATTTATTCTGAATGTGACTTAATTTTTAGTTAAAACAAAATTCTATTAACCAGGAGAAAAACTAACAAAATATATCATCTGTAAGAGATAGCAATTGAAACAACATATGCAAATTCGCTAGCATTTGGTTTACAGTTCTACAGTGAAAACGAAAGCTGTATCAGCTTATAAAAGTCTCTTGCCTATTTTCTCAAGATATAAATATTTCGGATAATAGTAGCTATTACTACTAGTTTATGCTTTATAGAAATCTTACTGTATGTCAGGCACATGTTAAATCTCTTCACGCAAAATCTCCATCAGTCCTCTGAAGAACCATTTCTGTGGGTACCATTTGATCCCCATAAACCGAGGTCACACACCCAGATAATGAGCCTGTATTCTGATAGAGGGCTTAAATTCTGTTCCTCTGATCTCTTCTTCCAACAGAGGCCACTTAAGCAAAGATTCTTGCTCATAAAACACTACATGTTAATAAAGTTGATAATTAAAATATACTTTATTAATTTTTCATGTAATTATCTATGAGGTTATCCAATTTAAGCATTTGGTACCTGATACATGTTCAGATTACTTAGAGACACTTTATTTCGGGTGCGTAAACGCTTGATAAATGCTGAGACCCTGTGGTTTGTATTTGGAAGTGGTCTAGCATATTTTCTGGGAGATGTGGGTTTGGGGCTGTCTCTAGAGGTTGGAGGGACACAGATTATATAATACATAGTGAGGAGGAAGCAGATCACATTGTATTATTTCTGGGATTGGAGGTCATCCCAGGCATGTACAGAAAGAGCACATTTTGTGCTGGGGGCAGGGCAGTTTGTGGCAATGCCCCGTAAGGATTTCTGGGAGGGTCGGGCCATGCAGGACCAGGAAGGGGACACCGAGTACAGCTGTTTGTAGCCTTCTGTTTTGTTAGAGCATTTTGTTGCACAACTGGCATGTTTTGAAAGTTGGACTTGACTGAATTTGCTTAAGAAAATACGTTAGGGAAAGTAGGGGCTGGGAAATCAAGAGCTCCCTCCCGACCCCCAGCCCTGAGCACTGAGGTGTCGTTACAAGAAATAGCCACAGAAGGGCAGCAGAGGGGCAGAAATGAGTTAAGATGGCCCTTTTTAAAGGAGGACTCGTGCCAATAATTGTTTCTGCTCAATTTACTTTAAATAGACAATTCTGTCCAGTCAAACATGAATAAAGAAAGGGTTATGTTGAACAGCAAAGAATCGCTTATTCTTTCACATCCAACAGAAAACAGCAACAATCTACACAAAATGAGCTTCAGTCCTATTTTCAGTTTTGTTAGTTCTACTTCAAAGTATCTCTGTCTCTCCTCAGCATCCACCTGCCTCCCAAGTGAAATCTAGCAGCCACCACGCCCTCGATGTTCATCTCTTTCCCCCGTGAGGTGACGAAGGCCAATTCAGATACCAGGGTGATGAGAAATAAGATTAATATAAGTACACTAGACTAGATAGAAAGTCAGTAACCTTTTCTTTCCTCAAATGCTCTTATTTTAATGACATCTGTGCTGTTGGGGAAAATACTGTCATCACATCAGGCATTTTGTATACTGTGTGTATGTATATGTGTAGGTATATGAATGTGTGTGCTTATGTGTGCTTTGTATATACGAATATAGCATCAATTTTCTGTCCAAATAGTTTGGGGAAAGTAAGTAGGAATTTTAGGGATACAATTTCGAATTAGAGTGAGGAGATTGTCTAGCTTCAGAACATGGGCATGGGCTGGGTGCAGCAGTTCACGCCTGTAATCCCAACACTTTGGGAGGTCAAGACGGGAGGATTGCTTGAGCCCAGGAGTTCGAGACCAGCTTGGGCAACATGGCGAGACCTTGTCTCTATTAAAAGAAAAAAAGAAGAAGAAAATGAGCATGAAGTGTATCTATACTGTATATGCATATAATGTCACGTACTTTGTAAACATACCCTAATGCTCACTTTTTTTCAGGTTCCCATGACAAATGTGCCTACTTCTGTAATATGTGGGACAGAATGACATTGTTCTAATGAAAGCCTCTCTGGCCTGAGGCTAAGGGAGGCCTGCCATGGAGGGCGGTTAGTATATAAAACCAACATCTTGCTTTCTATTTTAAGGCTATCCCCGAAAATCCCATGCTCTTCACGATAAGAAAACAGATATGAGTGTCCTTTTACCTCTGACCGTGAACCGTCCAACACTTTAATTTCTTAGAATCTAAGACTGTCTTGCAGATAGACCCCTCCCCCAGACTTCCTTAATTGGAATGAAACTGAACAATATTAAATTAGTAATCTGCATTTAAAGTCAAACATGACCATGATGGAGTCACAGATTTATCTTCCCACTGTAAACAACTAGAAAACTAGACAAAATAGATGAAAAATTGTTTTCAGACATTGGACAACTGGCAATGCAGGATCATGGTCTTTGAGAGAGAGAAAAACACAGTGAACCCTGTGATTGCCATGACTTTCTGCCCAGAGGAGCTCTGCAGACCAGGGAGGTAGAACCAGGCAGGGGATGACCATCTCAGAGGAGGAGACAGACATCAGACGCCAAGGCAGCTCAGATTTTGTGAAGAATACCTGGGAGGCAGGAGCTGCCCAGAAGAAGAGCAGCAGAAATCTGCAAAGGGATTCCACCCAGTCGTTGACTGAAGGCCAAACTGGGTATGCATAGGTAAAATTCCACAGGGCTAGGCAGAGAACTACCCCCGGGAGCGGGACAATTACAGACCTCACTCGGGACTGGAAGACATTTGATTTCTGACTAGCCGAGGGAACAGACCTTGCTGAATCCTCAGCACATTCAAAAGAGACACTGGATGCGTAGTCATGCCTTGGAAGTGGGACTAAACTAGCCCTACCGTAAAGACTACTCCAGAACTTCACTAACAAAGTTTAAGAACAAGTCTTAAAAGGGTTAAGCCGATCGGAGTAAACTTAACTGGTTGGCAAAAGAAATTCAACACTCCTTAAAAGAAGGCAGTATAATCTAGACACTCAACAATGTTGCATATGAGGTGGGATAGGTAGGCAAGGAAGCAACCATGTCCTCGGGAATGGCAACTGTGGTGATTGTCCAGTCAACATGGTAAGCCTCAGCGTTCGCACTGTAGGCCAGCTCATTCAAACAAAGCTGTCTCCAGAAGGGAATTTCCCTAGGGAGCATGCGCATTTTGACTTTACCTGTCCTCAGACTGACCCTTTGCTCATTATAATAATAAAAAACACACTCCTGAGTGGAGATTTAAGATGCTAATGACACATGCAACATATGAACAACCATGTACAGCTGCTACGCAAATGCACCAAGAGGTATGCCCAGAACAGGCTTACTAGCAACACCTCTTTCCACCTGTTTATGAATAATCATGGAAGACTCCCATAAAGGGAGCATCCCTCGCACTGGCCTTTGCTGTCTCATCCTTATGAGCAGCCTGCCCTGAAGTCTCTCTCATGATATACTGTCCATTCTGCACCTAACTTTCAAAATATTCTTTTTCTTTTTCAATAAATTAGTCTATGCTACATCTCCTGTGTCTCTTGTTGAAATTATTTTAAACTAAGAAGACAAGACTCGAAGACTCACAACAGCCATCAACACATACACTGTATGTATTCAATAAAAAATAAGTCCTTGTGCAGAGGCAGGGAAATGTGACACATACTAGGAGAAAGATCAATCAAGGGCAAGACCCAGAAATGACAGTTGATTCCATAGCAGATAAGAAATTTAAATCACTTCTTATAAACATGTTTACATACATTGAAGACTTCAAGAAAAACACGAATAAAATGAAATGAAAGACACGAAAGTTTGCCTAACACCAAATGAAAAACACAGTATCTGAAAAGAAACATCCAATCAAGAAGCTTAATAGATTAGCATTTAAAAAAAAAAAAAGTAACAGTGAACTTGAAGACATAACAACGGAAACTACTGAAAATAAAACACAAGGAGGGAAAAAGGCTAAAAACATGAAGAGCCATGGTGATAAATGGGAAAGCATCAGCAATCTAACATATGTGCCATTAGAATCCTTGAAGAAGAGTATTAGAAGAAAGAATGACTGAAATGTTTTCAAATGTAATGAAAATTATAAACTCAGGGATACAAAATGTTAATGAATACCAAGTAAGATAAACACAAATATCACACATAATCAAATTGCTGAAAATGAGTGATAGAGAGAAAATCTTAAAAATTCCTAGAGAAAAAAGACATATTACATACAGGGGACAAAGATAAGAAGATCATTGGTTTCTCATCATACACAAGGAAGGCAAGCCAGAAGGCAATGGAATATCTTTAACAATTTGAAGCTGAGCGTGATGACTCACAGCTGTAATCCCAGTGCTTTGGGAGGCTGAGGATGAGCCCAGGAATCTGAGACCAGCCTGGGAAACATGGCGAGACCCTGTGTATTAGTCCATTTTCATGCTGCTGATAAAGACATACCTGACACTGGCCAATTTACAAAAGAAAGAGGTTTAATGGACTTACAGTTCCACATGGCTGGGGAGGCCTCACAATTGTGGCAGTAGGCAAGGAGGAGCAAGTCATGTCTTACATAGATGGCAGCAGGCAAAAAGAGAGCTTGTGCAGGGGAACACCTGTTTTTAAAACCATCAGATCTTGTGAGACTCATTCACTATCAAGAGAACAGTGCAGGAAAGACCCACCCCCATAATTCAATCACCTCCCACTGGGTTCCTCCCACAACACATGGGAATTATGGGAGTTACAATTCAAGATGAGATTTGGGTGGGAACACAGTCAAACTATATCACCCATCTCTACAAAAAATAAAATAAAAATCAACCAGGCATAGTGGCATGTTCCTGTGGTCCCAGCTACTCAGGAGGCTAAGGTGGGAGGATTGCTTGAGCCCAGAAAGTCAAGGCTGCAGTGAACTGTGATCATGCTACTGCACTCCAGCCTGGACAACAGAGCAAGACCCTGTCTCAAAACAGCAACAACCTGAGAGGAGAACAACTGTCACCCCAGAATTTTATATGTAAAGTAAATGTTACTCAAAATCAAAATAAAATGGAGATATTTTCAGACAAACAAAAGCAGAGAGAATGCTTGCTAGTAGACCTCTAGTCTAAAAACACCAAAACCAAAACCAAAAAGAAGTTAAAGAAAGTTCTTTCAGCTGAAAGAAAGTGATATCAATTAACTACTTCCCCAAATAAATCCACCAAAGGAATGAAGAGTGTTGGAAATAGTAAATATATAATAAATATTATAGAATCTTTTTCATCATTTAAAAATTTATTTAAAAGACAGTTGTTTAAAGCAAAGATAGTATAAATGGATTGTGAGGTATATAAATATAGAAGAAAAATGCATGACAGCATGGCACAAAGGATGGAATGAATACTGTTAAGAAACTCGTATGTTCTATATGAAGTGGTGTGTTATTTGAGGATAGAATGTAATAAGATAATGATGCCTATTGGAAACCCTAGAGTAACTACTAAAAACAAAATAGAGATATAGCTAACAAACCAATGGAGGAAATGAAAGAGAATAATAAAAAATGTTTTTTGAAAAATCAAAAGAAGGCAGAAAAAATGGAACCAAGAATAGATGCCATAAACAGAAAACAGAATGGCAAGATGGGATTTAAAACTAACCATATCAATAATCACATTAAATGTAAATGTAAATGTAAATGATCTAATCAAGGTTCCACAAAGTATGTCCCACAGGCCAGCCTCCTGTTTCTGTAAATAAAGCCTTAATGGAACACAGCCAGTCCCATTCATTTACATACTTTCTATGGCTGTGTTCACACTCTGTCGTGGTTGAGTAGTTGCAATCAAAACCATACGGCCTGAAAAGCCTAAAATATTTACCATTTGGTCCTTTAAGCAAATATTTGCTGACCTATGGTTTAATCACTCCTACTGAAAAGCAGTAATTACCAGAATGGATATAAAAGCAACACATAACTATATGCTATCTATAAGAAATTCACTTTAAATATAAAGACACAGATGGGTTAAAAGTAAAAGGATGAAAAGAAAGATATTATGCAAAGACTTCCCCAAAGAAAGTGAGAGTGGCCTATATTGCTATCAGATAAAGTAGATTTCTGGATGAGAAATAGTACCAGAGTTAAGGAGAAACATGGACTCCAGTGACAAAATGGTCAATTTGCCACGAAGACATAACAGTCCTCAATGAATATGTGCCTAATAACAAAGCTTCAAAAATGGACAAGACTGAAAGGAGAAATAGACAAAACTAAAATGATAATTGCAAATTTCAATATGTATCTCTCACTATAGGATAGTTCTAGTAAGACCTATCTAATAAGTTCTAAGTAAGAAAATCAGAAAGGAAATAACAGTCATTTATAGAACATTTACCCACCAAATATAAAATAAACATTTTTTTTCAAATGCACATTCACCATAAGACACATTTGCAGTGCTGTAAAACAAGCTTAAAGACGTATTAGAGGTTTGAAACCATATAGACCAGGGATCCCCAACCCCCGAGCCACAGATGGATACCAGTCCATTGTCTGTTAGGAACCGAGTTGCACAGCAGGAGGTGAGTGGCAGGCAAGTGAGCTAAGCTTCATCTGTATTTACAGCCACTTACCATTGGTTGCATTACCACCTGAGCTTCACCTCCTGTTGGATCAGTGGTCGCATTAGATTCTCATAGGTGTGCGAACCCTATTGTGAAGTGAGCATGTGAGGGATCTAGGTTGCACGGTCCTTATGAGAACCTAATGCCTGATGATCTGCCACTGTCTTTCATCATCCCCAGATAGGACTGTCCAGTTGCAGGAAAATAAGCTTAGGGCTCCCAAAGATTGTACATTATGGTGAGTTGTATAGTTATTTCTTATATATTACAATGTAATGATAATAGAAATAAAGCGGACAATAAATGTAATGTGCTTGAATCATCCTGAAACCAACCTCCTCCCTCTGGTTCATGGAAAATTTGTCTTCTGCAAACTGGTCCCTGGTGCCAAAAACGTTGGGGGCTGCTGATATAGACCATATTCTCTGACCGTAATGAGGATTGAGGTGTAACTAGAAATCTATAATAAAAGCTCATCCTGGGATCATCCTTCACAATCAGGCTGGGCATTCCTCTTGCCTTTCTCTCTTATTGAGTCCCTTGTTTCCTGAACCATGTCTTCCTCTTTATTGTTTTAGTTTATCCTTTTGGTGCAGCATGTTTTCCTATAGTTTTGTGAGAGATGGTACATGGGAGATGAGCTGAATATGTCATCTTTGCCCTGACGGATCCACTCTCTACCCTTCTCTATCCTGCTCTGTGCACTGAGAGGTTGATGCACACAGTTGCCGTCAATGGTCTCCCATGTCCTCTGACTTCTGAAGGGGTTTAAATAAGAGTAGGCATCAGCAGGGAAGGGACAGAGGAAGGATACTGAGGTTGGGATATACATATAATATCTTCCAGCTTTCTTTCTGTGAGGTCACTCAGCACAAGTCACATCCCTTGAAAGAAGGTCTCAGATCCTAGAAGGTTGTCCTCTCCCTGCAGACCCTTTGTACCTCGGTGATGGTCATAGTTCTTTTTCCAATCCTCATTGGAGAAGGGAGTGATAATAGCCTGTGATTCTAATCCCTTCCTTCATTATTGCTGTATTTTTTCTATGATTTGATCAGATTTTTGTAAGTGAGTCTTTATTAATATTCTCCTCCAATTACTCAGTTTGTGTTTGTTCTGTCTTCCAGCCAGGATTCTTTATGATACAGGAGGTAAAAAATTTAACAACTTGGTTCTCTGAAAATGTACTCATTATATGCTGAAAATGTATTGATCATTTGGTAGCACAGAACTTTATATTGGAAATGGTTTTCCCTCAGAATTTTGAAGACTTTTTCCATTTTCTTCTAGCTTCCAGTGTTGTGGTTGAGAAGTCTGATGTCACTCTGATGCTTGATTTTTTTGTATGGAACTTTTTTTCAAATGGAAGTCTGTTGCATATTCTGTTTTTCTATAGCGTTCTGAAATTGCATAAGGATATTCCTGAGTGTGAGTGTACAATAATCTATTGTACAGTAGTTTCTCTTTATCCAAGGGGGATACATTCCAAGACTCCCAGCAGATTTCTGAAATGATGAGTGGTACCAAATTCTATATATACTATGTTTTTAAAGCCAGATAACTGAGACAGCTACTAAGTAACTAATGGGCACGTAGTGTGTACAGTGCAGATATGCTGGACAAAGAAATAATTTATATCTAGTATGAGACAAAGCAGAATGGTGCAAGATTTCATCACACTATTCAGAATGGTATGCAATTTAAAAATTATGAATTATTTTTGAAATTTTCCATTTAATACTTTTGAGTCACAGTTGACCATGAGTAACTGAAACTATGGAAAGCAAAACTATAGGCAAGGGGTGACTGCTCTACTGGTCATGTGATGAACCTTACAAATTGAAATCACATGCTCTTTAGTTCTAGAAATGTTTTTTAAAGGTTGTGTCCTATCTATTGTTTCTCTTCTCTCCTAGTAAAACATATTTTTTATATCCATTTATTTTATCATTCTTATTTATCCTATTTCCCACTAACCTCTTTTTTTCATTCTGCTTTTAGAGAGATTTCTTCAATGTTATCTTCTTACTACTTTATTGAGTTTTCCATTTCTGTTATCATATTGTTAATTTCCAAAGGCTCTTTATTTGGTTCTCTGAATGTTTCCTTTTTCTTTTCTTTCTTTTTTTTCAAAAAAGGCATCTTGCTTTGTTTTGTCCAAGGATCCTCTCTTATCTATCTGAAGATATTAATGATAGTTTTCTGAATTTGAAGTTTCATTTCCTTGCATAAACTCTGCTTTCAAAAAGTTTTATGTGTTTGGTTTTTGCCTCATTTTTTTCATATCACTGCCACTTCTCTGAAGTCTGGTGATCCTTGGCTCTCTGCAACTATTTAAGAGAGGGGCACTAAAAGCTGGCAGAGCCCTTTGCTCAGAGGTAGGGATTTTCAACTGTGGATCTCACTGCAGGGAGGTTTGACCAGTTTTGTTCACTGGAGAGTCTCACTCAGAATCATTAGTTATTTCCTTTCAATTTGGCCAGATCCCTAGAAGAAAAATCTTCTCATCTAGAGAGTGTGGCCTGGCTGCCATCACTGTGGGGTCTGAGTGGAGAAGGTGGTTGAAACTATAGAAACTATAACTTAATCTCCCATGTCTGTGGTCTGGAGCTCTCACCCTCAAAGGTTGTTGAGGTCTCTCAGTTGAGAGGTTTTCTACTTTACTTGTCTAGAGGAAAAAGTCCCAGTATTCTGGTAGGGTGAGTGAGGGGCAGTCAGTAGGTGAATGCCTCAGGAATGGACTGGATGTTCTAACTACTCCTTAAGGGAACTTTAAATGTATCTTTCTGTTTGTAATCTGTCTTCATTCTAACTTCCAGAAGTAGCTAATGCTGCTGATTTCAGAGCTGTTTGCTGTTGTTGTTGTTGTTATTGGTTCCATGTTTGCTTCTCAACTTTCTCACTGCTGGTTTAGGATTCAGATTTCTTTAATCACTAAGTTAGTCACCACTTGCCTCCTGCTTTCCAGCTTCTAAGTGTTTTAGTATTGTTTCCTCTTCCATTTATCTTGTATATGTGGATTTGTCTTTTTATCTTATTGATTCTCGAATCACTTTAGTATTAATTTAGTAGGACACCAAGAGGGAAGAGAGGGGTATTGGGTTTCTACTGCTGCCCTAAAAAATTACCACAAACTTAGTGGCTTAAACACTGCAAAATTTCCCTACAGTACTGATGGCTGGAAGAGTGCCAGGGGATTCACAGGGCTGAAGTCACGGTGCTGACAAGTCTGTTTTCCTTTCTGGAGACTATGTGGGAAGATCCACTTCCTTGCTCACTTGAGGCAGAGTTCAGTTCCTTGTGGGTGTCAGACTGAGATCCTGTTGCTTGCAGGTTGTCACCTGAGGGCCATTCCAAGCTTCTAGGGACCACTCACACCCCTTGACTCATGGCCCCTTACTCCATCTTCTCAGCCAGCAATGATGAGTCGAGTCCCTCTCACACTTTGAATCTCTCTTTCTTTTTCTGTCATTGGAGCTCTCTCTGACCACAGCTGGGCAAGATTCTCTGCTTTTAAAGACTCATGAGATTAGATTGGCTCCACCCACATTGTCCGGGATAATCTCCCCTGCCTGAGCTCAGATCCTTCCTCACATCTGCAAAGTTCCTTTTGCCTTGTAAGGTAACAGAGTGAGAGATTTCAGAGATTAGAGAGTGGACGTTTGGAAGTTGGAGGCTCAGCCCACCATGGGAGGTAAATGCACACATTTAATCCTCATATTTAACTGAAAGACTCCATTGGTGAGCTCTTAGGGAATGCTAATAAGATTGACTGGGACAGGGTAGGGTTCAAAAGTCATGCCTATGGGAAAGTGAATATACTGAATGTTTTAGCTCAGAAGATGAGAAACCAGAGATGAGAGTTACTTACAAATCATTTGCATACAGTTAATAAGTTTTTTTGTGTAACATAAAGCAAACTTGTTTTGAATAAACCCAGAAGGAAAAACTAGGATTGATATAGAAGGCTAGAAGAAGATAGATTTTGGCCTAACCAAGGAATGTTCTAAATTAAGGGCTGACCAACAATTGGGAGATCTATCTCAGGAGGTAGTGATCATTCTTTATCAATGTTAGGGTAGGGACACTATGCTAGGTAAGTTCACATATTATTCAGTCGTTCAAACATTCAAACCCATATACTGATTATCTTGTACAATAGCTCCCCCTTGTCTGCAGTTTCAGTTTCCAAGTTTTCATTTACACTCAGCAGTGGTTGGTTATTTTTATTAATATAACATATTTTGAGAGTGAGAGAGAAGGTGCTTACCTACTTTTATTACAGTGTATTGTTATAATTATCCCATTATTATTGATTGTTGATAACATCTTACTGTGCCTAATTTATAACTTACACTTTGTCATTGGTATCTATGTACAGGAAAAATCATAGTATATACAGGGTTAGGTATTATCTGCAGTTTCAAGCATCGACTGAGGGTCTTGGGAGGTATCCCCCTTCAATAAGTGGGGGACTCCTGGATGTGGCAAAGAGAAGTTAAAACAGTTTATTTTCTGCTCTGAAAGAATTTGCAATAGAATATTTTATGACTCTCTCACTTCACTCTTGTTCCTCATTCTCTCCTTTTATTCAATAAACATTTATTGAGCTCTTGCAATGGCCAGGCACCATTCTAGGCATTGAGGATACATCAGCAAAGGAAACAGAACTCTCTGCCCTCAAGGAACTTACACTCTAGAGGGAACACAAAGAAGATGCCTTTGACTGAGCTCTGCCCTCTTCCTGTTCAGCATCTCTTGCATCAGTCTTCTCCATGTCACCAACCATGACCATCATTCAGTCTTTTTGTGGCACTTAGCTCAATAACTGCAGTGACACTTAAATGGTGTCTGCTTTAATCCATCCCACACCCTGCTTGCAGACTGATGTTGCTGAAGCAATGCTTAGTTAACTGACCTCTCTTGGTTTCCTCTTGCAGGCAGAAATCAGTGAAAGCCTCTTAGCTTGGGTTTTTCACACTCAGGTGGTCATTAGCCTCTCTACCTGCCTTTCCTGGAATTCCTCTTCGTGTCACTTTGTTACAGAAAAAACAAAAACAAGCCTCTCCCTACTCTCCGTTCATGCCCCACACCTTCCCCCAGGCACCTCTTTGCTTTTGCTGTTCCCCTGACCTGGGATAACTTTTCTCTATCTCTACCCAAATCTTCCCTATCTTCTGAGTCTCAGGTCAAGTATCACTGTGTTTACAGAATTTTCTATGATTTTCTTTTTTTCTTTTACTTTTTTTTTTTTTTTTTAGAATGAGTCTTGCTCTGTCACCCAGGCTGGAGTGCAATGGCGCAATCTCGGCTCACTGCAACCTCCACCTCCCGAGTTCAAGCAATTCTCCTGCTTCAGCGTCCTGAGTAGCTGGGATTACAGGCGCCCACCACCATGCCCGGCTAATTTCTGTATTATTTAGTAGAGACGGGGTTTCACCATGTTGGTCAGGCTGGTCTTGAACTCCTGATCTCAGGTCATCCACTTGCCTCGGCCTCGCAAAGTGCCGGGATTATAGGGATGAGCCACCGTGCCCAGCTCCATGGTTTTCTTAATACCATTGCTTTCCTCTGAAGCCCATGGCACTCAGTGCACTGCTCCTTACATGATTTAACTTCATGTAAGCACATATTCTCTTTTCTTGTCATGTCACATGAAAGTTCGGTAAAGCAGAATTCATGCCTGATGTATTTTGTTATCCTCAATGCTGTGCTCATGTGTATTTCTGGAATGACTAAAGTAGAAGACGTGAAAGTAAATTTTAGTTTAATTTCTAATGTCTAAGACATGTGGCTAGCTAAATATAGTGGCCCACACCTATAACTCTAGCACTCTGAGAGGCCAAGGCAGGAGAATCTCCTTAGGCCAGGAGTTCAAGACCAGCCCAGGTGGGACCCCATAACGAGACTCCGTAGCCAGACTCTGTCTATACGAAAAAAATTACAAAATAACTGGGTGTGTGCCTGTAGTTCTAGCTACCCAGGGGTGGGAGGATTGCTTGGGGCCTGGAGGTCAAGACTGCAATGGGCTGTGATCACATCACTGCATTCCAGCCTAGGCAACAGAGTGAGACATTGTCAAAAAAAAAGGAAAAGAAAAAAGAGAAGAAAGAAACGTGAAGTGTATTCATCTTATTCTGCACAAAGGAGTACAAACGGCATCCTCTGAGCAAATTGCTTATGGAAAGCAGCCGGCAGGCAGCTTCCTTTTTCTTACTGCAGACATCAAATATCTCTAATATGAAAGGGCAGTAAGGTCATCTGCCCATCCCCCTGCTATAGTGGAAGGCTTCATAAAACTGTCCTACAAGGAATAAGTCATCTTTGGACAAGTCAGCCGCAGGATCCTGAGTGTCACCTTGGAAACTGTTGCATAATTTACCAATCTGGAACAGACCTATTTGCAAGCTTGAATTCCAAATTTTAGTTAAAGCAAAATGTGGTTGGTGATCCTGTTGTCAGCTTTCTCGCCTGGTCCCCAGGATGGCATCGCTGAAAGTCAGAGCCTCACCTGAGCAGGCGACGTGGCAGTGGTTGTTCTCCTGCAGCTTTCCATGTCTGCACCACGTGAAGCTGTTGATCTGGAAGATGCCATAGTCGATGCTGCCGTCATCCAGGACCCTCTGGGCCGTGGTGTTGTAGCCGCTCTCGTAATACGCCATGCAGATCCCTGGAGGGGCAAAGCCAGAAATGCCAGCAAAGGAAGTGCATTGTTTGCTCTAAGCCTGGTCTGAGGGTGAGTTTCCTTATCCCTGTTACCTGACTGCTTCCTCCCAATACTCCTTGGGGTGGAGCAGGACAGGTATGCATCCAGGGGGCACACCGGGGGCACATTGGGGGCTGGGATGGCACACCTGAAGCTGCACACCCAGTCAGCGGCTGAGCCTAACCTAGAGCAAAAGTCAGGTCCCCCCACTCCCCACAATGCCAGCAGAGGTGGCGTTATTTTCCCCTTCCCTGGCTGGTGTTGTAAGGGCAGGACTCCAGGAATGAGGAAATGAGGGGCCGGGGAGGAAGGAGAGGAGACCCAGGGAGCCACAGTTAGGCCGGCAGCCGCCCCTGGGTGCGGTGAGGGCACAGCATCGTTAGCTGGGAAGACACAGCAGGGAGTGTGACCAGGACCTTCAACATCTCAGGGCAGAGGTCAAGACAGAAAGAGAGGAGGAAAGAAAGAATCTCACAGTTTCCAAGGCTGAAGCCCCAGTAGTTGTCCAGGCCAGCCCTCGAGAATATTTTTGCCAGTTTGCAGCGCGTGTAGATTTTGGACTCAGCGCCTGTGACCAGGCAGCCAATGAGGGTCAGAATACCCGCAGCCTTCATCCTCAGAGCCTGCTGGAGACAGAACCTGCCAATGAGCAGAAGACCGAGTCAGACGATCTTCATTCGGGAACTTTGAAATCCAGCGGCGGTGACTGTGCACAGCCCTGCCTAGATGCTGCCTGTCACTTTGGTCATTCAGAGCCACCATCAGGCAAAACCGGCCACTCTACAGTCCAGGGAAGGAATGTGACTGAAGGCTGTTTCCTTAGTGCTTTTCCATACAGTAACTTTCAAGTCAATGCTGTGTTCTCAGGGTTAAGCAAGCAAAAAAATTAACACTTCTTAATACACATCCAGGTGAAAATCACAGGGGGGCATTTTCAGGATTTCTATTTTAATTCTACGAATAAAGAATAGAATACAAGGGTGAAACATTCCCTAGACTGCTCACCCTTGAACAACATAGGTTTGAACTGCGTGGGTCCATTTATACCTGAATTTTCTTCTTCCTCTGCCACCCCTGAGACAGCAAGACCAACCCCTCCTCCTCCTCCGCCTCAGCCTGCTCAGTGTGAAGACAACCAGGGTGAAGGCCTGTATGATGATCCACTTCCACTTAACAAATAGTGAATATAATATAATAGTAAATATTTACTGTTAACAAATAGTTAATATTTACAAATAGTGAATATATCTTCTCTTCCTTATGATTTTCTTAATAACATTTCATTTCTCTAGCTTACTTTATTGTAAGAATCCAGTATAGAAGACATAGAACATACAAAATATGTGTTTATTGGCTGTTTATGTTATCAATAAGGCTTCCAGTCAGCAGTAGGCTATGGAGCCGTTAAGTTTCTGGGGAGTAAAAAGTTACATGCAGATTTTCAACTGAGCAGGTGTTGGCGTCCCTAACCCCTACATTTGTTCAAGGGTCAACTGGATGTGTAGAAACAGACACCCCATTTCACCCAGAGATGATGTCTGTGTGGAAAACTTTGAGATTTATTGTTCGGGGTTTATCGAAGGGTGAAGATTAAGCACCCACTCTTTCATTTTCTTTCTTGATTCAGTTCCAAATGTGGGAGTATTGCTTCCAAAGTATCAGTGCTTTTTTTTTTTTTTTTTTTTTTTTTGAGATGGAGTCTCTTGCTCTGTCACCCAGGCTGGAGTGCAGTGGTGCCATCTTGGCTCACTGCAAACTCTCCCTCCCAGGTTCAAGTGATTCTCCTGCCTCAGCCTCCTGAGTAGCTGGGATTACAGGTGTGTGCCACCTCACCTGGCTAATTTTTGTATTTTTAATACAGATGAGGTTTCACATTGTTGGTCAGGCTGGTCTCGAACTCCTGACCTTGTGATCTGCCCACCTCAGGCTCCCAAAGTGCTGGGATAACGTGTGAGCCACCATGCTCAGCCCAAAGTACCAGTGTTTTATCTTAGATGGCAAATGCATTGCTTTGCTAGGCTTCACCACCAGTGCTCTGGGGGGCCTCCTAAAAGTCTGGCACCTGACTGGGGAGCAACAGGGATGGATGACAATGGCTCACGAAAGGAGGAAAGCACCTGGGGAAGCAGAGGGGCAATAAAGAGACCCCCGTGGAATCATCTGAAATGGGAGTAGGATCAAGGGCGCTGTCTCCTGCTGCCTACTGATTTTCCACAATCTCCTCCCCTCTTGAAATAATGTCTTCCCCAAATACAGCAGCCTTGCTGGGATGGGGTGAAGTGAAATTTCTGACACCTGCTCAGGATCCTGAACTTGATGTTCATACATATGTTCATCCCGTGTCATTTTCTGCACTTGCCTGGAAACTTCTCCAGTCATTAGTTTCTCTCCCTGGGGCTGGATTGAAAGGCTAGGCCCAAAACAGGGCTAAGTAGTCATCAGCAAGGCCACCGCACCAAGTAACAAGCGGGGCTTTAAGGTGACTAAGCAATAAGGTAAGGAACTGCATTGCATGAGGGGTATGTACATTACAAACGTGAATAGCAAGGGCCACTTTTGTATGTAAACTTTGATTGAAACATAGCTACACCCATTTGGTAATATATCATTAGTGGCTGATTTCCAACTACAGTGGCAGAGTTGAGTAATTGTGTTAGAGGCTGCATAGACCACAAAACTTAACATATTATTATCTGGCCCTTTTCAGAGAAAGCATACCAGTCCGTGGTGTACAGCATGGTGTTAAGCTGTGAGGGACAGACAAACGAAGTTTAAGATGCAGAGCTGGCCGGGCGCGGTGGCTCAAGCCTGTAATCCCAGCACTTTGGGAGGCCGAGACGGGCGGATCACGAGGTCGGGAGATCGAGACCATCCTGGCTAACACGGTGAAACCCCATCTCTACTATAAAATACAAAAAAGTAGCCAGGTGAGGTGGCGGGCGCCTGTAGTCCCAGCTACTCGGGAGGCTGAGGCAGGAGAATGGCGTGAACCCGGGAGGCGGAGCTTGCAGTGAGCTGAGATCCGGCCACTGCACTCCAGCCTGGGCGACAGAGTGAGACTCCGTCTCAAAAAAAAAAAAAAAAAAAAAAAAAAAAAAGATGCAGAGCTAAGGCCAGGCACAGTGGGTGATACCTGTAATCCAAGCACTTTGGGAGGCTGAGGCAGGCAGATTGCTTGAAACCAGGAGTTTGAGACCAGCCTGGCCAACAAAGGTAGACCCTGTCTCTACAAAATATACAAAAATTAGCCAGGCATGGTGGTCTGCGCCTGTGGTCCTAGCTACTTGGGAGGCTGAGGTGGAAGGATCACTTGAGGCTGGGAGGTTGAGGCTATCATGAGCCATGATTGTGACACTGCACTCCAGCCTGAGCAGCAGAATGAGAGACCCTGTCTAAAAAAAAAAAAAAAAAAAAAAAAGATGCAGAGCATGCAAATAAAGTTAGTTTCCATCCCCTGCCTTAGAATTTTACTGATCTCAAACAAGTCAAAAGAAAACCCGCAGCATTTATAACCCCAAGCGTCATGTTCCACATCCTTCAAGAACCTGCCATTGCTGGTTCTCAGGGACAGGTGGCTTCATAAGAGTAATTCAGGTCTTACTGAAAAGGCAGATTCCCGGTGCCTGCCCCAGAGGCCGATTTCTCAGGTGAGTCTGCGGAAGAAACACGGCTCCACTTACTCAGTCGGTGACTAGCAGCTCAGGTGAGCGTCCTGTATCCCCTGAAGCCATGTCTGATTCTCACTAGGTGCAAGTAATCCTTTCCTAGCTCAAGAACTATTCTTTAGAATGTCAGAGAAAGAAAAATTCTTAATCCTTTGTTTCTCACCACCTAGAGATGCTAGAATTCTACTTCTTGGGACTAAAAGCTATATCATCCTGCATGCTTGTGTTCTGAGGCAGGTGATAACTGTGTTCTGGGGCTTAATACCTCTTGTTTTTTCTCTTTTCCCCTCAACAAACCTCTTCACTACACAACTTGGCCAGGGCCTCCCATCCAAGTGGCAATTCTTCTTTAAGGCAACAGTCTACAAACGTTATCACAAATTCCATTAATAAAGGAAGTTAAGCTTGTATCCTCTTTAGATGGACATTACATTATAAATCATACTTCTGTACCTCTGTACTAATATGCTATATAAATTATCAACATGCACAAAACTAAAATTTGAAAATTAATGATGTAGAGGTGAAATTAACATTAAAAATTTATTAACAGCACATTTCTTTGCTATAGTCAAATTATTATTAATAAAATATTTTGGTAATAACATGATTTTATTATTTTTGGAAAATTTGGTTTAACACTTTGTGAATCAATAAAGAGCTGTTTTCAAAGTCTATTTATTTCAATGTTCAAATTTAGTGACACGTTTAAAATGAATTCTCATTGGAATATGTAGATCTAAGTAGAAGTTTATTGTTGGCTGCACCTAACTAATCATTATTTTTCTTAAGTTCCATCTGCCAATAATGCAAAGGTTTTGTTGAAATCTATTTTTAAGTTCACGTAGTATTACATTGTGCACATACAACATAACATAGCCAACTTCATATTGATGCACACTTATTTTATACTTCTATTATAAACATATTACAGCCGGTAATTTTGTACATACGTCACTTGTACCTTTGCAAGAATATCTTGCTGGATCAAAGGGTATAATTTTGTAATTTTGCTAGATATTTGCCAAATTGCCTTTCACATGGGCTTGTATCAGGAAGAGAGCACACTGTGTTATCAAATGTTTCAATATTTGTCAATATTAGAGATGAAACATAATTCAGCAGAGTTTAATTTCAACTTTTGTTATTTCAAGCTTCTTGAGGGTCTTTTCTGTTTATCTTTAGAAGCCATTTGTGGGCCTTTTCTTGTGAACTGTCTATAATAGGAGAAAATGTATACATTTTTCGCTCAAACCTCTTTTTCGAAATGTTTTGAAATAGGGATTGTACAATCAGTAAGAAAATAGAGGTAGATTGTCTTTTTCTTTTTCAAAAATGCTTGTTTAGCAAGTTTTCAGATACAATGTAAATATACAAAAGTCATTTACAGTCTTGTATACTCAGAATATAAAATAAGAATTTGAAATAAAAAAACATTTACAATAGTACACAAACACAAATGAAGTACTTAAATTTAAACCTAACCAAATATGTGCAGGATGTGTATGCTGACAACTATAAGACAGATGAAAAATTAAAGAAGACCTGATTAAATTAAAAAGATATACCATATTCATGAATTTGTTGAGTCAATATTATTAAGATTTAATCTATAGATTTAATGGAATCCTATTTAAAGTCCCAGAAAATTGTTTAGAAAAGATCAATAAGAGGATCTTAAAACTTATGTGAAAAGGCAAAGGGACTAGAATAGGCAAAACTATTCAAAAGAAGAACAAAATTAAAGGACTCATATTACTTGAATTTAGAACTTAGTATAAAGCTGTAGTACTCAAGATAGAATGATATCGGTGGAAAGATAGACACATAGAACAGTGAAACAAAATAGAGAGCCTAGAAATAGTGCTGCACGTATGTAGTCAACTAACTTTTTATAAAGATGCAAATTAAATTGAATGGAAAGATGATGTTCCATTCAACAAATGGTACTAAAATAAGACTGTCTATGTGCAAAACAACAAAAATAACAACACAAATAAAGCAAGGCATAAAGTATAGAAGAATACATACCTTGTATCTCAAATAAAATTCATTCAAGATGGATCAAAAGCCTAAATGTAAAAAGTGAAACAATGAAATTCTTTAAGTAAACATAAAAAATCTGTAGGACCTTGGGGTTGGCAATGAAATTTTAGATATAACATCAAAAGCACAATCCATGGAAGGACAAAAAAAAACAATTAGTTCGACTTGATCAAAATTTAAAACTTTTGCTCTTTGAAAGACACTATTAGGGGAATGAAAAGATTAGCTACAGATTGGAAGGAATATTTACAAATCAATGTCTGATAAAAGCCTTGTATTCAGAATATACAAAAGACTCTTAAAATTCGACTATAAGCAAGCATATGACCCAATTAAACAAATGGGCAAATGATTTAAGCAGATACTTCAGAGAAGATATACAAATGACAAATAGGCATATGAAAAGATGATCAATATCACTGTCACCGGGGAAGTGTAAATTAAAACCACAATTAGATATCACTTCTCACTAATTAGAATTGCTAAAATCAATTAGATAACACCAAATGATGAATACACAGAACCGTAAGAACTCCAATTTATCACTAGTGGAAATGCAAAGTGGTACAGTCACTTTGGAAAACAGTTAGTCAGTTTCTCATAAAATTAAATGTAAACTTATCATATAAACTGACAATCACACTCCTAAGTATTTATTCAAGTGAATAAAAAACTTACATTCACACAAAAACAAGCTAACCTATGTTTATAGCAGCTTTATTCATAATCACTGAAAACTGGAAGCAGCAAAGATGACCTTCAGCAGGCAAATATATTTAAAAACTGTGATCTATCCATACAATGGAATACTACTGAGCAATGAAAGGAATGAGCTATTTGATTCCCGCAACAATGTGGATGCATCTTAAATGCGTTTTGCTAAGTAAAAGAAGCCAGACCCAAAAGATTACGTATTATATATAATTCCATATATATGACATTATGGAAAAGGCAAAATTTATGGGGATGAAAAACAGTCCAGTGATTGTCAAGGGTTAGAGGAGAAATTGACTGCAAAGGAACCACACACATTCTATTTTATTTTAGGTCATTGGAACTGTTCTCTATGATACTAAGTAGTGGATACAAGGCTTCGAGAATTTGTCAAAACCTACAGACCCATACACCACAACGGGAGAAGTTCATTGTATGTAAACTTTAAAAAATCATCCAGAATGTTGGGAAATACCAGGATAGAATTTAGTCTGTGACAAAAAGACCTAACTATTACAAACGTATGACATAACCTTACTGAAGGCGTGGGAAAAGAGATGCGGATCCAGGTAACTTTAGAAAACAGTGTTTTGACTGAATATTTAAAGTCTAAAGACAAAACAGTCTGTACATAAACACTGTACTCCAGTTGGTGAATTCGCTTCTCACTGGGGTAAGTGTTAGCAATTCTGAAACTACCTGTAAACTAGCATTAAACAAATGAGGAAAAAAATTGCAGATAATGGGAGCCAGATTTCACACTGTCAGAGAGAGAAGTTAAAAATAAGCAAAAGAGAAAGACTAGAATTGAACTCTGTGACACTGGATTAGAGTCGGAGACATGAATATAAATCTGCCCATCTACCTAGAAACAGTGGCACTCCAGTAGCTATGAGCATTCTCAACACACAGACTTGCTTCTAATACCATTTCATTCGCCAGTAAAAAACGAAACCAGGACTCCTTAGAAAATAAGCTAATTTCAGGACTGAGTCAGGGAAAATGCAAAATGAGCTTAGAGTATCTTGTTGGTGCCAGAGAATAAGGAAATGCTGAGGGTGGGGGAGGCACACGTCTAAGGGACACAGGAACTAAACTGAGAAAAACCCCGATGGCCTAAACTGGGACAATCGCACAACAAAATAAATAACGATCGCACTGGATTCTAACACACAGAATAAAATAAATATATATGAGGACATACTGATATAAATAAATGACTGAATAAATAAATATCTGAGGATAAGAAACAAGTCTGTCTCACAGAAGAATTCTAAGTAATCTATGTAGATAATCCCCCTCCAGGAAATGGAGCTTAATTCTCCTCCCTTTGAGTAGGGGCTGGACTGACTGACTTGCTTCCCATGGATAGAACACAGAAAGGGGAAAATGCGGACTTTCTGGTGAAGAAACCCAGGGGACTCTGTCTTAGCCAAGTGATCCAGGTTAACTTCACCAGGGATGAGTCATGGTAGGTCCCCCTGACAGGACGTGACGAGAAGGGCACTTCACCTCTGTGGTTTTCTTTCCCCAAAATCCATAACCCCACTTGAATCGTGAGAAAACAATAATAAAACCCCAAAGGATGGACATCCACAAAATGCCTGACCGCTGCTCCTCAAGTATATCAAAGTCAAGAAAAGCAAGGCTGAGAAAACGCTAAACTGGAAGAGACTAAGGAAGTATGAGAACTAAAATCAATGCGGTGTCCTGGATTGGATCCTGGGATAGAAAAAGGACAATATTAGAAAAACAAGTGAAAGCTGCATAAAGCCTGCAGTTAATGCATTACACCAATGTTAATTTCTTGGTTTTGACAGACGTGCTGTGGACGTGTAAGACGTTCGTGTTAGGGAAGCTGGGAAAAGGGTATGTGGGACTCTGGACTCTGCACGACTTTTCTATCAATCTAAAATGATTCCAAAATAAGTTAAAAAATCTGTGAGCTAGCATACTGTTGATAGCCACTTATCACAGAAGAGGTGAGCAGTTTTGAATTGCTTGATTATTGTAAAATCTCTTGACTAATCTCTACAGTGGCCAATGATTGTAACTGCGTTGCCAGTGAGAAACCCAGCACACAGGTACCACAAAAGGTTTTCAAAGTCGCTCCTCTTCTCATGATCAATTGTTGTGAAGGTTCTATTATTTAAAGGTCTCATGTTAATCAAATTAACTGTATTAATTTCACTCTACAGATACAGTCTCATCCTACTTATTTTTGTATAAAATAGGACTGCACTGGTGATATCCTGTGCCATCTAAACGACCACATATTGCAGTAAACTAAAAGGAGCAAACGGATACATTATTCTCCATCCTCTTATCTGGGGGCCATAGAAAGTGAGATGAAGACACAAGAGCCAAACAACACAGGGGTAAAGACTCAAGCTCCTCAGCTGACTTACACATTTACCTACATGGAGTCACCAGCCACAAAGCTGAGACCACGCAGAAACACGAAGCAAATCAAACGTAGACTTGGTCAGCTCAGCGGTGATGATGGCAGCAGAGGTTTTAAATGTGTGCAGTGTTTTTATTTATTTTAAAATTTGTACATAAAATGTACTGTTTTAACCATTTTAAAGTATACAATGAGAGTCATTAAGTACATTCACAGCACGCATCCATCCGTTCTCTCTGGTTCCATAACTTTTTCATCTCCCCAAAAGGAAGCTCTGTTCCCATTAATTCACTTCCCATTTCCTCTTTTCCCAGCCCTGGTAGCCACAGATCTGTGTTCTGTCTCTATGGATTTACCTGTTCTGGATATTTCCTGTAACTGGGTCTACAATGTTTTTACCAGTGTTTTTCAAAGTGTAGTTCTCACCACCAGCCTGGGAACCTCACCTGAAAAACGTGTTAAAATAAAATTTTCTTGATCTCAGACTAGGTCTGCAGAATCAGAATTAAGGGTATGGTGGCCTCTAGGAATCTGAGATTTGACATACTCCCCAGGTGATCCTAATGCCTACTGAAGTGTGAGAAAATCTGAAATAGCTAGTCCTCTCCATCTTCTATTAACCTTGACACTGTGGATGGCCACTTTCCTGTGGGCTCAGCTGCCCAACTTGACAAATGAATTTATGATTGGGAATTAATCACTGAGGTTGACTCAATGTGTAACTTTTCCCAAGAGAATGGCAGTATGAATTGAGATATCTTTAAAATACCGTGGTTTTCTTTCCCCAAAACCTGTTTTCAGACTGTGAAAACTTTAGTTCTTCAGAGACTAAAGGCCCCATGAAGTTGCCTTAGGATGGATGCCCCTGTTCCCGAAGTCCCACACCAGGAGGTATGAGCCACCCTGGGAATGGACAGACCCACTCCTGTTGCCAGGGCATCCAACTTGCTCTGCAGCTCTACATTTTGTGGTGTAGGGGAAGTGGAAGTATCTAGAATATTTGGGCTCTGAATAAGACTTGGTTTCAAATCTGTTTAAAAACAAAAAAACACCCCCTTAACCCAAATCAATGAACTCCTACTAGTCAGATTTCTGACACTGTTATAGACCAGTGGGGGAGTCATTATGCCATTAGGGTGACAGGTAAGGCTGAGTCTAAGACTACTGTAGGGAACTTTGGGGACTGTAGCACATGGCTCTAAGTTTCAAGGGTGCCCACAGGTAATGCATCTCTAAGTCAAGTGCACTGGGTAAGTTTCCTGATATAACTAAGACAGTACCACCAGGATTAACACAGCAATAGAACGTGTTATAAACACAGAGATGGATTTACAGGAAATCAAACCTCATTGCCAAGTCGTTAAGCCTTGGTCCATCCCACTGTATATATTCTGCTACCACCTCCACTATTTTAGACTTGTACAATAGACACTACCATTGCTGGTTAAGCTTATTTCAAAAAGTCAAACACAAAAGAAGCACCAACTATATCACAGGAAAGAGTTGGTCTTTGCTCTCTAGATGTTTCTAAAAGTGATCAAACAGGTTGGATTACTCCAGTGGTCATTTGAGACCCATCCATATATCTTGACATCATACTATGTCAATACTACACTCTTTCTTAGATTTTTGTAGGGTTCCAATTATGAATTTGGTGGGTAGCAGCTGGTCACTGGAACTGCAAAGTAGTCCATCCTCACAAAAGGATGTGCACTTTGACCACAACCCTAGGTAACCATCTAGAGTTCTTTGAAATGATAAGGAAAAAGGATAATTTTTTTTTTTTTTTTTTTTAAGGCTGGGCACTGTGGCTCATGCCTACAGCTCCAGAGCTTTAAAAGTCAAGGTAGGAAGATAACTGTAGGCCAGGAGTTCAAGATTAGCCTGGGTAGCATAGTGAGACCTTGTCTCTGCAAAAAAAAAAAAAAATCGAGAAATTAGCTGAGCATAGTTGCATGCACCTGTAGTCCCAGCTACTCAGGAGGCCAAGGCCAGAGTGTCTCTTGAGCCCAGGACTTCGAGGTTACAGTAAGCTACAATTGTGCCACTGCACTCCAGCCTAGGTGACAGACAGATGTGGTGGGTGATTCCCTGTTTCAAAAAAAATTTCTTTTTAATACGGTTTATAGTTTTGTATCGTGTATGTTGTTCAACAGTTTCCATTGTCATGCATAGAAAAGGAACATTTTCATGGGTAGAAGAATCTAGAAGGTTAAGAATGCAAGCTCTGACATCAGATTTTTAGGATATTAACTTGTGCCCTGCCAATGACCAATTGTTACCATAAAAACTGTTGGAATAGTTCCTGGCACATGACAAGAGCTCAACATATATGGTTATTATGATCATTAGTAGAGAGATCACTACTATGAATGTTATTGTTACCCCACCCCCATGGTGAAAAAAAAATGAAGCCTTAGACAGAGGTGTCAGGTAGGTTTGAGTTATTTTGGTGAAGAAATGTGAGGCCCTTTGGCATAAAGATTAATTCATCAATAAGGTCTAGGGGTGTTTTCTATTAAGGGTAGGAGTTCTTAGTCCAAGGCGTCAAGTAATCTGAAAAACCTGTAAATTTATGCTAAGTGGGAGTATTCATGTTCATTTTTCTGGGGACACACTCTAAATGTGACCAAATTCTCAAAGGAACGTGGGACTTCCACAATGTTAATAACTGCTACTTTCGAGCCTGCTAAGTTAAACAGCTTTTCTGCAGGCTGTTTAGTCTGGAGGCAGGTGGATGGATATGACATGAATCCTTCAGCATCTTCCATGCCACACTCATCTTGCACTGGGTCTTTTAAAAATTATTTCAATTCCTTGACATTTTCGACATTTGCCAAATGCTTGCAGAAATTTTCCAGGATCCCAAACACTCCAAAATCCTTTAGGCACACACAGTTCGGGACAGTAGGATAACACGCATTACTCCATGAAACACAAATTCACTACCTTTGTGGTACTCCAGGAATTTCTTGAGTTATTGGTGCTCTAACCCTTGGAGAATCTCTCCTGCTATGAGTGTGTCTTTATGTGAGTGTGTATGTATTTGTGTGTGCGTGTGTGTGTGTGTGAGAACATTCAGTCCTATGCCCAATGCATTTTGCTACTTTTTTCCTACAAATGCCCACTCATGGGTAGACCTCTTTTCTTTGCCAACATCTTTACAGATCTTTCCCATTTTTATTCTCATATGTCAGCATGTCATGTTATAGCCATTTCCAATTTTTTTTAAGTCCAAGATAAATGCAGAAAGAACTTGCACTGTGGCTGAACTCTCCTTAACGTCTTCAAAGGAAAATGTCTGTGTGGCATGATTTTTTCCATCATTTAATCCAACCATGCACTCCCAGAATAAGAAAAAGCAGAAACCCAGCAGGCTTACAACTGTGGGCTCCTGTCAATGGCAAAATGATTGTTACTTTGAGATGGATAAAGAGGGACAGGAGGCACCAACCCCACCACCTCCAGCCTTGAGCTCCTCCTCACACAGGAGGGTCCCGTCTGTGCTGGAATCCTGATTATGTTGCCATTATCAAGTGGGAAAGGTGTTTTATGAAATGATTCTAAGGATCTCAATTCCCTCTCTGTCATGTGTTTATTGTATCTGGGGTTTGCAGTAATTTGTAAGCATGTGTTGAAATTTCCAGTTCACATTGATCTCCCAACACTGGCAGGCTCCAATGGTGAGCATGGAATCATCTGGTGACTTTTCGAATGTCTAATTTAGAATCAGGAGAAGCCACAATAATGAATCTAGATTCTTGAAGTTTATAAATTAAAGGTAATTATTTATAAACAAATAATAAAACCAAAAATGAGATTTCATTTTTTTTTAAAAAAACAGGAGGGAACCCCCCCAAAATTGTTGTGGTCCAGTACTGTCCTTTACAGATAAAAAAAAAAGCTGAGACCCAGCGAGTTACTTTTTTGCCTTTTTAATGTGTAGCACAAAGTTTGGCTCTGAGTTATACATTTGGTAAGTGCTTGTTGAGTCAATATTTGTGATCGAGTGACTTGCTCTGAGAAAGAGAGTCCTAGTGCCAGGTACCCAGTCAGAGCTTAATGAATATTGAGTTAATAGGACATGGCTGTGGAAGCTCAGTCAACAAATGAATAATAATAAACTATCGTTTAATCCAGAGATGCAACTGTCCACATAACCAGCTCATATCAGTGTAAAATGAAAACCTATGTCATCATGTTCCTTTGTTAATATGGCAGTCATCTAGCACAATTCTAAACCAGAACAGCAAATTATTGCCATTGCCCAATATCCATCATTCAGATTACAGTTGATCCTTGAATAAAGGGGCCTCAACACCCACACAGCCAAAAATCCATGTGTAACTTTTGACTCCCACTAAACGTAACAACTAATAGCCTACTGTTGCCTGGAAGCCTCACCGACATCATAAATAGTTGATTCACACATATTTTGTAGGGTATATGTATTCTATTCTGTATCCTTATAATAAAAGAAGTTCGAGAAAAGAAAATGCTATTAAGAAAATCACAGCTGGGTGTGGTGGCTCACACCTGTAATCCCAGCACTTTGGGAGTCTGAGGTAGGCAGACTACTTCAGGCCAGGAGCTCAAGATCAGCCTGGGCAACAAAGTGAGACCGCGTCGCTACAAAAAATACAAAAATTAGCCAGGGATCATGGCTTGCACCTGAGGTCCCATCTGCTTGAGAGGCTTGAGGTGGGAGGGTCACTTGTGCCCAGGAGGTCAAGACTGCAGTTAACTGTGATCACGCCACTGCACTCCAGTTTTGGTGACACAGTGAGACTCTGAAAAAAAAAAAAAAAAAAAAGAAAGAAAGAAAGAAAAGAAAATCACAAGGAGAAGAAATATAGTTACTATTCATTAAGTGGACCATTGTAAATGTCTTCATCCTCGTTGTCTTCATGTTGAGTAAGCTGAGGAGGAAGGGAAAAGGAGGGGTTGGTCTTGCTGTCTCAGGGATGGCAGAGGTGGAGGAGGTAGAAGAGGAAGCAGAAGAGGCAGGCATACTACATGCAACTTTTATTGAAAAAAAATTGAAGGCAAGTGGACCCACACAGTTCAAACCCTTGGTGTTCAAGGGTCAGCTGTAATTGAGAAGTGTTCTGCTCATGGTAGCTGATGTTGAGTAAAGGCATTCTGTCCCTGTTAGAAGTCGTCATTTTTTTCACAATCTCTGCAAAAAAAAGTTTCTCCATCTACTTTAATCAGATCCCCTTGCCCCTCCCAAACCTCTGAGTGCTCAGAAGGCTGGTCCCCATTTATCTTCTACTCCAAGGGCAATGGGTCACCAGCCCCATTTAAGAAGGCACCCCCACCTCTCAAGCTCCCCATTTTATAAATACACCCCATATTTTACACAGCGTAGATTTCTACACTTTGTTGTACACATAGTCTTTTTAACAGGAGATAATGCCAATCGCAAATCTGGGTTTTCATGGCAGGGTTTCTGCCACTAATAAGGTTGCATGAGAAAAATCAAGGCTCCAGGGTTGAGTGGGAATTCTGCCTGCTAACCCAGATGTGGTCATCATATTTGATATTAACTCAACCAAGCATTCCACAAGTATTAAAGACCTTGGGCACTTCCAGGGGGTTATTATTTCTCATTTCATTTGGGAGTTTGGGGAAACCTCGCTTCTTTAGATTTTTCCTTTGGCTGGTAATCTGGTTTGTGGAGTATTTGAACCTCTTGTCTCTGGTTTCTGCGCAATGCATACCATAGTGTCTTCACTAACCAGAGAGAAAAGATGGCACAGGAGGGGCCAAATTAGCCCATTTTGTTTTTTTAAGGCAGCTCTTGTGAAAGATTTCAAGGAAATGTTAGAATGAGTGGCAAAAACGAAGTTCAGAGTTTCTGTGGATTTAAACTGGTTATGTCTTTCCCGAGCCCTGCTAGAAAGGATAATTAGATTAATTTGCTTTTCAGTGTCAAGAGAGCAGCAGCTAGCTTTCAGATTATTATGGGCTCTTTTGGGAGATATTTACTTGGGCTGAGGGAGAATTTGGCCATTTATATTTCTGAGATGCTCTCCTTTGTAACTAATTGCACACAAAAGAGGAAATTGTGCTTTCATCTATTACAAAATTAGTACAACTTGCTTTTTTTCCCTTTAAAAAAAATACAGTGACATCTCTGCAAAACAACAGTTCTCACTTGTAATGGGTTTAGATGACTCAGGGGTTTAGCTCCCCCTTATTTCTTTGGAAATATGCAATGTCTATAATTATGCACATATATGTTCAGTATGAAGCAAGGCTAGAAATATTTGGAAGTAAAGAATTTTGCAGTACTTAGAAAGCTTGAACCTTTTAAAATGTAAGAATGTTTTGAAATATTGAATTTACTTGGCTTAGAAAATCCAAGGACTACATCTGTATTTCACCTCCTCCATCTTCTGCAGTCCTGCCCCCTGGAGAGGAACCAGCCCATGCATGTGGATCTGCTGGAGAGTGAGGCTGGCACCAGGCTCTGTTTCCATAACCTCAGGGCAAGGTGAGGAAGAGAGCAGGGCCTCTGAATATGCCACAGAATGTGAAATGGAAACATCTAACGCTGGCTTCACCCCCGTCCCTTAGGAAAATATGCATGCATAGAGCTTTGAGAGTCATCGCCCTGGGGGAATATTCCTTGCCTTGGAGACAAAGTCCAAGTGGTGATTTTATTTTTAAATGCCTAAAATAAATGCACGGAATCATCTGCAAAAAAGATGATTTGCATATAAATCTTTTGTTCATCTTCTTCACATGCATCATAGGCCCAAGCATTGCACATCATAGGTGTGCAACAAAATTTTTTTTGAAATTTGCATTATTAAATATTTGGAATATTGTAAAATGTCTTGTTTTTCAGATTTTGCTAATAATTCCCCGAAAGTATGAATTTGAAGTGATTCTCTATCATACAGGTTTCTACTTTGGGGGAAATGTATATGAGTGTGATTTGGTTTCATCTGAAGTCCAAGCGGTATGTGGCATGTACCCAATATACGGTAGTCTTGGGTTTATTATTTAATTCCCTGTTTGGAGACACAAGGACAAATGACTTGGTGTCAGGAATTGTCCTGAGAAACAATGTGATTATGTTTTTATTTTAGGTTGTACCAACTTTTGTATTTGCGGGGAAAAAAATTCTATTAACTTTCTTTTATGATTGCCAGCAGTCATAAAAGAAATATCTTGGAAAGAACAGTATCTTTTGAGTTTTAAGAGCATCCAAGAGTCCAAGTAACAGACGGGAGCTTTGTTAGAACTAACTGCTTCCTTTCTCTCATAAAACTGCTATCTACATCAATCTATGTTTATTTTTCTCCAGTGTTTCAATTTGCTTAATGGACTTCAGCTGAAGACTTTTCTCAATGTCCGAGGAAAGTAAAATCTAATAAACCCCTAAGGACTTAGCCGTCATAGTTCAGCACTTTTTGGCTTATTTTGTCTGACTTTCATCTTTGCTGCTGCAGAAACAAGGGCTGAAGAGCACCCTGGACCTACTCTTGTAGTTTTGAGCCTGGGAAGCAGTAAACTAGACAAGTTGTCAGAGGCATTTGAATTAGAGCAAAAGGTATCTTGAATAGGAGCTGGGTAAAATGAGACTGAGACCAACCGGGCTGTATTCCCAGATCATTAGGCATTCTTAGTCATAGGATGAGACAGGAGGTCAGCACAAGATACACGTCATAAAGACCTCGCTGATAAAAACAGGTTGCAGTAAAGAAGCCAGTCAGGGCGTGGTGGCTTATGCCTGTAATCCCAGCACTTTGGGAGGCCAAGGCAAGTGGATCACTTGAGGTCAAGAGTTCAAGACTAGCCTGGCCAACATAGTGAAACCTTGTCTCTACTAAAAATACAAAAATTAACTGGGCATGGTGGCGGGCGCCTGTAATCTCAGCTACTCAGGAGGCTGAGGCAGGAGAATCACTTGAACCAGGGAGGCGGAGGTTGCAGTGAGCAGAGATTGGGCCACTGTACTCCAGCCTGGGCGACAGAACGAGACTTCGTCTCAAAAAAAAAAAAAAAGAAGCCAACCAAAACCAAAACCAAGATGGTGATGAGAGTGACCTCTGGTTGTCCTCGCTGCTACACTCCCACCAGTGCCATGACAGTTTACAGATGCCACGACCATGTCAGGAAGTTACTCTATATGGTCTAAAAAGGGGAGACATGAATAAGCCACCCCTTGTTTAATGTATCATCAAGAAATAACCATAAAAATGGGCAACTGGCAGCCCTCAGGGCTGCTCTGTCTATGGAGTAGCCATTCTTTTATTCCTTTACTTTTTTAACAAACTTGCTTTCACTTTACTCTAGGGACTCGCCCTGAATTCTTTCTTGTGTGAGATCCAAGAACCCTCTCTTTGGGGTCTAGATCTGGACCCCTTTCCTGTAACAAAGTCACGCCTCCCTTCTCTTCTTGGTAAAAGGAAAAATATGGTTTGTGAGGGGATCAGGGAAAGCTAAATCGAGAGAAGTAAGATGAGCTGATGATGGAAGGTTTAGATGGCTAGGCCGAAGGCTGCTGAAGAACTTGACCTTCTAGAGCTTGGCATTCAGGTCATCTTCATCAGAGAAAACTGGCTAATTTACTAATTATCCAGATGATTGGCTTAGAAACCAAACCTGTTCAACCAATATTTCTGAGGCAGTGCCCAGGAATCCACATTTTCATCAGATCCTTCACTAGACATTAAAGAATCATTGGCTAAGCAATAGAGTGCTTTGGAAATTCATGAATTCAAAAAATTCTTTCATTTTAAACCTTTCCCCAGATGTTTTAACTGTGCCTTTTACAGTCAGCGTATTTTCATAGGTGAGTGTAATCATGTTTCATTTATTTGTTGTGTTTAATTGGACTTCTTCCTGCTATCTTTTTTGAACCATGCTTTTTTTTTTTTTGGCATATATTTTCCTACTTTCCTGACATCTGTTGAATTGGTTAAAAAAATTTTTTTTGGCCAGGCATGGTGGCTTATGCCTGTAAATGCGAGCACTTTGGGAGGCTGAGGCAGGTGGAACACCTGAGGTCAGGAGTTCAAGACTGGCCTGCCCAACGCGGCAAAATCCATCTCTACTAAAAATACAAAAATTAGCTGGGTGTCATGGTGCACAGCTGTAATCCCAGCTACTAGGGAGGCTGAGGCAGGAAAATCGCTTGAACCTGGGAGGTAGCCGTTGCAGTGAGCCAAGATCACACCATTGCACTCCAGCCTGGGTGACAGAGCAAGACTCCATCTCGGAAAAAAAAAAAAGATCTTTTTATTTAATTGTTCTTGTTTCCAATTTGCTTTTTTCTCTCCCTTAGGCTGGTTTGAATATTATAACTTGTATTCCTTCACTTTTTGGTGAAATTCGGTTTTAATATATATATTTTATTTTACATTTTCCTAATGATGTCTAAAGTTATCCAGTGCCTCTGTCTTTCTTCTGAACAACAAAGGCTCTGTTAGTCAGTTAGCATGCATTCCTTCCTCCTTTCCATCTTATCTCCCCATCTTCATGATATTTCTAGCTGGAATTTTTAGAACTATCTCTATGAAGACAAAATATAATCAATCATTTAACATTTAAATATAGTAGTTAGCCATGTCAACATATTTTACCACTGTCTTTGTTACTGTTATTTAAAATAATTTTAAAATACTGTTCCAAAAGTTAGAAACAGTAGTCACTTTTCTAAGTTTTTAGGTGTTTGAAAATGACTTTATTTGGCTCTCAATTTAAATGAAATTTCATCCCAGTACAGACTGATAATTATTTTCTCCATCACTTTGAGGCTATTCCTCTACTGTCTTCTGGTATCTCTTGCTGGTGAGATGCCTACTTCCTATGCAAGCAGACCTCAAGACAGCTTCCACAATCTCAACAACTGGTGTGCAAGCTCTTATATAATCACCTCCCTTTGAGTGTGGATTGTACCTGTGACTTTCTGCTAACCAATAGAATATGGCAAGAGTAATGGGATGCCATTCCTGCGATCACACTGTGTCACATAACACTGACTGATTGCAGACTGGTTCTGGAGTCTTGCTCTCCTTGCTGCTTTGAAGAGGCAAGCAGCCATGAGTCCTACAGTTGCAAGGAAGTGAATTCTGCCAACAACCTGAGTGGGCTTGGAAGCTGCAGATCCTTCCCCAATTGATCCTCCAGATGAGAACCCAGGCCAGGCTGGCACCTCAATTGCTGCCTTACAGAGAACCCAGCTAAGCCATGTTCAAACTCCCGACCCACAGAAACAACGAGATAAGAAATGTGTGTTGATTAAGCTCTAAGCTTGTGGTAATTTTTTACATAGCACAGAAACTAAGACAGTACTCTTAGTGTTACCAGTGTGTAGCGCATCTGTCATTTCTCCCTTATAACTTCTAAAGATTGTTTCTTTTTCCTTGGTGTTCTACAATTTCACTACAAAGTGTTTAGGTGTAGTTCTATTTCTTTTTTGTCCTGTCCACAGTTGGCATGCACTACATGTATGAACACTCTTTTTTTCCCCTTTAATTCAGGAAAATGTTAAGCCATTGCCTTCTCAAAAATGCCACTCCACCAACCATTCATTCTCTATATTCTCTACTTCTGGAACTGCAATTAGGTCCATCAGAGAGGGTCTCAATCTGTTCTCTCTGTTTCCTGGCTTCTCTTCCATATTTTAGGTTTCTTTATCTGTCTGTGCTTCATTTTGGATCATTCAGCATATTACAGCTCTTTAATATTATGGCTATGACAAGTCTAGTATTTATTATCACTTCTATTTAGTTTTAAATTTCAGTTAATATATTATTGTTTGAGTGGTAGTACTTATCTTTTATAATCGTCCCTGTTCTGGATTCATATATTTGTTTGTTTGTTTCATAGTGTCTTCTTCTTGTTTTGGTTTTCAAGCTCACCTTGAGAAGGACGTGTGTGTGTGTGCTCACCTTAAGAAGGATATGTGTGTGTATGTGTGCTCACCTTGAGAAGGATGTGTGTGTGTTTATGTGTGTGTGGTATGTTTTCTTTTCCTTTCCCCCTTGTTAATACCTCTATGTAGATATCTTACAGTTGGCTCTATTCCACCAGGTTTCCCAGTTCAGAACCAGTTCTTCTCTTAGTGTGTCCTATGGGATGTCAGAGCTCCTGCTCCTAAACCAGCAAGGGCCTGCTCATCTCCAAACTGTACAGCTGTCTCTACTTCCTCCCACCACATCAGGCAGCAGCTCTGTGCAGTTTAACGGCACAGCATGAAAGCTCCACTCGAACTGGGGAGGGCCACCTTAGAGCCTGGTTTCACACATGTTTCAATCTTGAATCCCAGTAGGAAGGCTTCAGTTCCCACTTATTGTGGTGTATTTTGTTCTGTTCATAACCCATGAGGTCACTAATCTTGGGGTTTTTTTCTTTTTGCACGGTTATGATTTTAAAAATTAATTTACTTTAACCTGTTAATGCTACATGTTTGGAATGCAGGCAGAGGATTGGTGTGTAAAATTACAGCACTCACTTTGTTTCCAATTCCAGGAATAACTATCGTTATATTTTCTGCTATCATATTTGGTTAGGATAGAATATTTCCATATCAATTACATGTGTCATTGAATCACTGTCTTAGTCTATTTGGACTGGTATGATGAAATAAACAACCAAGATTTACTTCTCACAGTTCTGGAATCTGGGTAGTCCAAGATGAGGGCATCAGCAGATTCAGTATCTGCTAAGAACCTGCTTTCTGGTTGATAGATGGCAACTTATTCTGTCCTCATATAATGAAAGGGACAAGGCAACTCTCTTAGGTCTCTTTTACAAGAGCACCAATCCCATTCATGAAGGCTGTGTTTTCATGACCTGATCATCTCTCAAAGGCCCACCTCCTAATACTACCACCTTAGGCATTAGGATTTTAACATATTAATTTAGGAGAGGGCACAACATTTACACTGTAGCACTGACCAAATTCTCTTTTGCTTTTGTTGCTAGAGGTATTATATGAAGAACACTTGAGGATTCACCTTCTTATGTTATAGGCACCCCTTGCCAAGTTAGTATTATCTGAGTTTATCAACTACCTTAATAGGCAGATATGATATGGAATTATACTTGGCTTTAAAAAAAATTCAGCTTCAGAGGACATAAACTTCAAAATAGTGCATACTGGCACTGAATGTGTTTCTGAAAAAAAAGTGATGAAAGCATTTTGAGATGCGGAAGCGTTGTAGGATAGTAGTAAATGCATGAGACAGAGTGAGAGACATCTGGAAGCCTAATTCTGGGGCCAAGTTTGCCTGGATTTGAATCTCAGCTCCTTCCCTTCTTTTACAATCTCTTGGACTCTTGTAGAAAATGTGTCTCAGTTTTTTCATCTATAATATGAGGAAAATAGTAGAACCTCTATTACAGAGTTATTATGAGGGTCAAGTGAGTCAAACTGTGTGACATGCTCAGATTTTTTTTTCTCACATGCAGTAACCGCTAAGCAAAGACCAGCCGTTATTATTAGATCTGCAAAGACTACTGAATTGCCAGTTTTGAAGAAGACAACAGACATTTGATATGTAGGAGCTGAGGTATTGATTAAAAAGAACCAGCTTCTTTTTAATGCTTAATTTTGTATCAACTCGACTGGGCCATGTGGTGCCCAGATATTTGGTCAAACATTTTTGTGGGTGTGTTTGTAAGGATGCTTTTGAGAGTAACATTTCAATTGGTGGCTTGAGTGAAGTGAATTGCTCTCCCTCATGTGGGTAGGCCTCATCCAGTCAATTGAAGATTTACATAGAACAAAAAGGCTGTAAGAGGAAACTCCTCCTCCTGCCGTACTGCCTTGATCTGGGTCATCAGTCTTTTCCTGCCTTTAAACTCAAACTGAAACATTGGCTTTTCTGGGCTGATGGAATGTGTGCCATCAGTACACCAGGTTGTCAGGTCCGCAGAGTCCAACTGGAACTATACTGTCGGCACTCCTAGATCCTGAGGTTGCCAACTGTAGACCTTGGGACTTGCCAGTCCCCATAATCACATGAGCCAATTCCTTATATTACTGTCTCTCTCTTTCTCCTCTCTCTGTCTTTTCTCTCTCTCTGTCTACACATAACTCCATAGAAGTATACATCCTATTGGTTCTGCTTCTCTGGAGAACCTGACTGCTGCACTCTTTCTCTTTGAGCTGGGCTTTGCATGTATGCAAGTGAGTTGCAAGACTATGACCTACATTATTGTCTGTCTTGGTTTTTACACACACTAATGTTAAAAGATATGAATGTCAATATCTGTAGGCCAGATGAAATCCTCCTGCAGGTGTTGACTTCAAGACAATTACAAAGGGTTCGTTTTGCTTGTAGTATATTCTCTAACGTCATCCTAATTTCAGAATTGAAGAATGAGGCAGTGCCGGTCTGAGTCCTTGGGAAACCTGTTGGTTCTCATGCTACACCTGCCCCATCTCCGTTTCTGGACACAACGGGTTTTGGCCTTTCATTTTACAAATGCCATACATTTGTAAAACCCTAAAAGTAAACCTTGGCTTTGAGGACATTAAGACATAAAATACAAAGACTGTTCAGGGGTGGCCTCTGCCCCCAAGGGAATGGGGCTGTGCATTTGCCCCTTCCCAGGCCTGGGTGCTGAGTCTTTAGGAAAATGTTGGAGCCAACAAGTCCTTCTCCTACAGTAATTATTCAATTTTACAATATTTGTTCTTTCCAAAATACACTTGTGTTTCTTACTGACTATTTCATTTTTGTTTTACTTTACATCAGTGGTTCTTAACCTTTTAGGAGTTGTCTCCAAATATGATGAAAACCATAGCCCTAGAACAATGTATATTCACACATAAACACACAAACTCACCCAGGGAGTTCACCCTAAAATTTGATGTGGACCAGCCTTAAGGATCCCCACACTCGATGATGGTCAAAACACTTCTGACTTGGCAAACTCTCATTCATTTTGCGTTTCCAAGGAAGCTGAAACTGTTTTCCTGCCATATACTTCCCTGTCCCAGTGGACTATAAATGAGATCCTGAGGTGTCTGTTTCAATCTGTGGAAAGTGTTTTCATAGCCAATTAAATACCAGCCGAAGAAAGCCAGAAGTACATTTTATGAAACCAAAACGCATTTGTCATCTCGTTTCCCAAGGAACTACTTCACCAACTGGACCATAAATATGAGGAATTTAACACGTGTTCACAAGGATTCTACCATTTTAAAGAGAAACTCAGACTCCTTATAAATCCTATTACATCCCCATCAAAAACACATGAAAGGCTTAGTTCCGTGTCATTTCTTTTTTTTTTCTTTTCTTTTCTGTTTTTTTTTTTTTTTGAGATGGAGTTTCGCTCCATTGCCCAGGCTGGAGTGCAGTGGCACGATCTCAGCTCACTGCAAGCTCCGCCTCCTGGGTTCACTCCCTTCTCCTGCCTCAGCCTCCCCAGTAGCTGGGACTATAGGCGCCCGCCACCGCGCTCAGCTAATTTTTTGTACTTTTAGTAGAGATTTCACCGTGTTAGCCAGGATGGTCTCGATCTCCTGACCTGGTGATACGCCTGTCTCGGCCTCCCAAAGTGCTGGGATTACAGGCTTGAGCCACCGCGCCCAGCCCTGTGTCATTTCTTTACTTTCCTTCAGATGGCATGATTTATTTTGTTAATATTTGATGTTCTCATATCAATATTGTCTTTGAAATGGGTAGACTTTGACGTATTTCCAGGAATATTGTTTTGCTAGAAGCATAAAGTCACTTCATCTGAGATACATATTTTTTCTGAATGTTTTATAGCAGTAAAACATTTCTGAAGGAACTTACTGTTTCGAAATACAATTTGAGCAAGGTATTGATGGATGTGCATCGTTAGTTTAATTTCCATTTCTCTTTTATGAAACCTAGAGAGGAAGCCTAGAAAACCAATTGCCATATTTGTGGAATAGAAAGGATGGTGGGATTGTCGTCACCCTCCTGGGCCAGGTGTCCCTAAGTCTGGAGATAAATAATCATGTCATATAAGAATCTCAAAGGCAATGTCTTTATCTGGACAATGTAGACCAGGGAGAATTACCTAGCAGACAGCTTTCTGGGTGTCTCACCACCCACCTCTTCCTCTAGTGGTATTCTTGTTCCAGGCCACCCACCTGGAGGTATCCAGTATCTTAATTAATACCATTGTGGCCCCAGGCTGCCTTTGCTATAGCATCCTATCCTGCCATGAGCCCTGGCAAAGCCATGTTTTTTGAAACTTTGCCTTTGCCTCAACTGTATGATTTATGTTTATTTTATTTTATTTTATTGAGACAGAGTGTCGCTCTGTCGCCAAGGCTGGAGTGCAGTGGCATAATCTCGGCTCACTGCAACCTTCGCCTCCTGGGTTCAAGCGATTCCCCTGCCTCAGCCTCCTGAGTAGCTGGGATTACAGGCACGTGACACCATGCCTGGCTAATTTTTGAATGTTTTAGTAGAGATGGGGTTTCACCATGTTGGTCAGGCTGGTCTTGAACTCCTGACCTCATGATTTGCCTGCCTCAGCCTCCCAAAGTGCTGGAATTACAGGCATGAGCCATCTCGCCCAGCCAACAGTATTATTTTTTGACAGCCCTCTGTCCTTTCCTCTAAGACCTGTTCTCTGTTATTCATGTTTAAGTCTAATAATGGTTCACCAAGCCAGATACAGTGGCTCATTTCTGTAATTCCAACACTTTGGGAGGCCAAGGTGGGAGGATCGCTTGAGCTCAAGAGTTTGAGACCAGCTTGGGCAACGTACTGAGACTCTGTCTCCACAAAAAATAAAGAATTAGCCTGGAATGGTGGCTTATGCCTGTAGTCCCAGTTACTCAGGAGGCCGAGTCAGGAGGACTGCTTGAGCCCAGGAGTTTGAGGCGGCAGTGAGTCATGCTTGTGCCACTGTACTGTAGCCTGGGCGACAGAGAGAGATCCTGTCTCTAGAAAAAATAAATTGTTCACTGGATTTGGTCCCTGTCAACTAAACCCTCTGTATTTAAAAAGTGACTCTCCTGTGATTTAACCTTATAGGGAAGACTAGTGTTTTAAGTTACAGGCCCCATGCTGGAGCAGTGTGGAAGAGATTTTTATTATAAAATATCTTAAATTGTTTCGCCAATGGAAAGGAAAGAATGCTACTGGTAGGACTATTGGTGACATTTCTTAGAGGCCCATCTTCTAGATCAAATTTTTCCTAGTTGCGATTGGAAGTCAGTCAAGCTATTCTTTTCAGCTCACCTGAAAAGTGAGACGGGCACCCACAGCACTCGGTAGCAGTGATTATAGCAGATGCAGTGAGTCCTGCATTTCAGGATGAAGACACTATTAGGCACAGAAGACCTATTCTAGATTGATAGATGAATGGCGTCAACCCTCAATGTCACAGAGTAACGCCTGCTGTTTCCATAAAAAAAAAAGAATTTTTATGTCTAACCAAGTTGAAGCTGACAAACATGCTAGCCAGAAATTCGTGAGGATTGCGAAGAAAGAAATATGGCCAGCATGGAAAGTTTTCATCTCTTCCTAATACATACCCTCTCTTGATGTAACTTTTGTATCAGCTTTCTATGAAGGCTGATGTGTAAGAAAACCCTGCCAAACAATGGCCTTTAACCTTTTTTTGAGAGGGAAAAAAGGGGGCATAGCCCTGGAATCATTGTATGTTATCTAATCAAAGAGAAACCATGAGAAAAACTTTCTATACTTTCTGTGTAGAAAGTTTTAGAAAATTCTAGAAAGTTCTATTAACATTCAAGAGATTTTTGGTAAGGCATTTTTTAAAAAGACAGTAAAGAGACCCCCTAATCCCTGCTTCTCCTATTTTTTAGGTGAATCTTACAGTCTCCTTTACATTGCAAAAAAAAAGAGTATTTTGTTTTCTGGGAACCTGTTATGAATATCATTTTATCTAATAGGAATTAAAAGCCCCTTTTGTGAGAAATCTGTGGGTTTCCTGTTTCCTCAATGTTTGTGAGGAAGAACTTTGTAGTGTTCCCAGGGAGAAAGTCAAAATTTGCATTTTGGAAATATAAACAAAACAAGCACAAAAATGAAGATGGGTCCTGGGAGTAGGGAACCAATACAAGGCAAACACACACACACATACACACACACAAATGAGGGTAAGTCAGGCTATTTCTGAGCTTGGCTGATTGCATCAATTGTTTGAGGCTGTGGCGGCCTGCCATTTCATCAGTTAACTAGAGCGGGCTCCCTGCTGGTGGCTGCTTTCAAGAGAGTGCAGCAAGCAGCCTCATCCTCATTGCTGCTTAGGAGACACTTTACACATGTTTTTTTCAATAAAACGGCACCGTGCAACTTGCTGGGTCAATAGTAAAACAGAAAAAAACATTTCACTTGGCAAACTGAGTGGCGAAGACTCCAGATTGCCTTAGAGGCAAAGCAAAGTAAGGAGTCTCTTCTAATGAGACTACTTGTGCTCTCTAAACACTTCCCTTGTTTTCTTTAATTTGTTGAAATTTGCCCCCTTGTCCTCTAGTGTTTCTCTGTATTCTCCCATTCACAGCCAGAATAGTTTTCAAATGAATATAAATTTCATGTATATAGTGTCCAAGAGGATCCAGCATTTACCTCTGAGGTTATAACCATGCCTGTCTCAGGGTAGTAATGCTAGGAATGCTTCCTACAGCAGAGTGCGAACATATACCATTAAATTTCCTGCCATTTCAGCATCTTTTCTTTTTTTGAGGGCGGGGAGAGGGACGGAGTTTTGCTGGTTCGCAGGCTGGAGTGCAATGGTGCCATCTCGGTTCACCGCAACCTCCGCCTCCTGGGTTCAAGCAATTCTCCTGCCTAAGCCTCCTGAGTAGCGGGGATTACAGGCATGCGCCGCTATACTCGGCTAATTTTTTGTATTTTTAGTTGAGACAGGGTTTCTCCATGTTGGTCAGGCTGGTCGTGAAATCCCGACCTCAATTGATCTGCCTGCCTCAGCCTCCTGAAGTGCTGGGATTATAGGTGTGAGCCACCGTGTCCGGCCTTTTTTTTTTTTTCCCCCGAGAGGGAATCTTGCTCTGTCACCCAGGCTGGAGTGCAGTGGTGTGATCTCGGCTCATTGCAACCTCCATCTCCCGGGTTCAAGCAATTCTCTGCCTCAGCCTCACCAGTAGCTGGGATTACAGGCATGCGCCACCATGCCTGGCTAATTTTTGTATTTTTAGTAGAGACGGGGCTTCACCATCTTGGCCAGGCTGGTCTTGAACTCCTGAGCTCATGATCCACCTTCCTCAGCCTCCCGAAGTGCTGGGATTACAGGCGTGAGCCACCGTGCCCGGCTGAGATTTCAGCATCTTATATAACTCTAGCAGCTTCCTTTCTCTCTGAGGCCATGCAAAAAGATCACGATGACTCCTACCCTACAGTTAGCTTGCTTTGCCCACTGTACAGCCCTGGGTGTCCCAGAATTACTTGGTGCAAACTTTCTTTGTCCTTATCTGTGTTGTTACAGATATGGATATACACACGCATTAAGTCTTTTATGTTTCCATGCGTATATTTTAATGTAAAATGTGTGTGTGTATGAATTTAATTCTTTACACTCTCAGGCAAGCTGTGTAAATATGTTGACCAGTTATGATGGTACTCGTGTTTACACAGAAATGCACATTCAGAATAGTCTGCAGTTGTGCAGTTCTGCACTTCATGTACAAGAGCTGGCCTGGGAGAACCCTGCAAACTTTCAGAGCACTCTGTTTTTCATAGCTGCTGAAATGAACAGCTTAAGGAAGAGGGTAATGCGACAGGAACAAAATGTACAGGTACAGGTGTAGGAAAAAGGTGGCTTTTAAAACTATGAGTTAATAATAGGTTTGTTTAAAATGTTAAGTTCAGAGGTACATGTGCAGGTTTGTTACATAGGTAAACTTGTGTCGTGAGGGTTTGTTGTACAGATTATTTCATCACCCAGGTATTAAGCCTAGTATCCATTAGTTATGTTTCCTGATCCTCTCCCTCCTTCCACCCTCCATCCTCCAATAGGCCCCAGTGTGTGTTGTTCCCCTCTACATGTCCATGTGTTCTCATCATTTAGTTCTCACTTATAAGTGAGAACATGTGGCATTTGGTTTTCCGTTCCAACCTGGCGCATGCTCACTTCCACACCTGTGAAGACCACATGTCAGGAGGGGCCCTCGGGTAGTAAAGTCTGCATACCCTTTCTGGATACAATAGTGAAAAGCGGCGTCAGAGAAAAGGAAAGTTCATTTCATGAGTTGTCTTAAGTTTTTCCTAATTTAAAAAGTCATAGATGTTGAATGCAAAAATCTGGAAAATACGAGAAAGAAAAAGAATATGTATATGTTCAAAGCGAAAAGCAAAAAGAAAGAAAAACACTCGCAACAATGTAGTATATTTCTTTCACATTTTAATTCATTTAATGCAATTTTCATTTATATTTTGTATATATATATATATATTTAGAGACAGGGTCTTGCTCTGTCACTCAAGCTGGAGCACAGTAGTGTGATTATAGCTGACTGCAGCCTCGAACTCCTGGGCTCAAGTGAGCCTCCTGCCTTGGCCTCCTGAGTAACTAGGATTACAGGTGTGGACCACCATGCCCAGATACCTTTTAAATTTTTTGTAGAGACATGGTCTCACTATGTTGCCCAGGCTGGTCTCAAGCTCCTGGCTTCAGCCTCTTAAAGTGTTATTATAAGCATGAGCCTCCACACCCAGCCTCATTAAAAAAAATTAAGGTCAGGACTGGTGGCTCACAGTTGTAATCCAAGCACTTTGGGAGGCCCAGGTGGCAGATCATGAGGTCAGGAGTTCAAGACTAGCCTGGCCAACATGGTGAAACCCAATCTCTACTAAAAATACAAAAACTAGCTGAGCGTGGTGACACACGCCTGTAATCCCAACGACTCAGGAGGCTGAGACAGAAGAATTGCTTGAACTGGGGAGGCGGAGGTTGCAGTGAGCTGAGATTGCACCACTACACTCCAGCCTGGGTGACAGAGAAAGACTCCATTCCAAAAAAATTAAAAAAAAATAAAAACACCACTGGTATGTGTCAGGCTTTGTGTTAGACACTGGGAATGCAATGAAAAGCAAGATTAAGGTGGCCTCAATAACAGAAATAATTATATACTATTTATTCCATCTTGTAGGCTGCTTTTTCCACTTAATTATATACTGACAATTTTCTTATACCAATAAATATTCTTCTACAACATTATTTTTAATGGGTACATATGACTTCATTTTATAGATTGACCATTATTCACTTAACCAATCTCCTCTTGTTAGACACCTAGGTTTTTGAATTCCTCCCTTTCTATTTTGACAATATACTGTTAAAATGAACATTCCTGAATGTACATTTTGTTTCTATTATTTTATGTTACTTTAATACCAGAATTATTTTAAAAGCTTTTTAGATATGTGGTGAAAGATTATTCATTCAGAATGCTCAGGCATGGCTGTTCATGAGCTAATGATATTGCTAGAATGTAAGCATCTTATTCCAAATAGCATACTTATTAAAAAAATAATAATGTGCCTCTGTTAAATGTCTTCTGAATGCGTACCCTTTCCTCTTTTCTATGTATTAAGGGATTTGACATATATTACACATTTATGTTATGTTTTCTAATGGTTGTGAACTTCTCAATCAGTTAGGAATGCTATTTGCTACCAGGTAGTACAGAGCTAGGTTTATGTTATCTTAAACAAATATGGGTTCATTTTTTTATACAACAAGAAAATTGGGGATGGCAGAAGGTTCTCAGTGTTGGGGCTAAAGTCTCTATGAGCCTCTTGACTTTGCCTCACAGTCACAAAATGGCTGCCCCTGCTCCAGGATTTGCCTCCTCAGTCAAGATGGGAAGAAACAAAGAAGTGCCCCCCAGAGACAAAAGCGAAGACTGTCCCAGAAGCTATAACAAACCTCTTTTTACAACTCTTTGTACAGATTCACATCACGTGGTCAACCATGGCTGCAAGTATGGAAAGTAAGTATTGAGATTTTTTATAGCCTTTATGATCAGCATGAACTAGGAGGAAGAGGTTCACACATGGTGGTTGGGCCAGCCAGCCAGTGGTAGCTGCCATGCCCAGCCACAACATACGATGGCCACAGGACTATTTCAATGCTCCAGTTACCAGGAAAATGGCTTTGATGTCACTCAGTTGTCCTTTCAGTCTGGACTCTTGGATCATTCATACCAGCACCATGAGCTTTATATTAGAGAGGGGTGATCATTCAAAAATTATCTTAGAAAAGAATACAGTAGGACAAATAGAGTAGAATAACTATAAAACCTTGAACACATTTTATATTCTCACCAGCAGGGTATGAGAGAGGTTGCCTTTCTACAGTGCCCAATCTAGGCATTAGCATTATTTTAAATATTCGTCAATTTGATAAGAACCAAATAATAACTCATGGCTTTTTGTATTGAGAGATGGGGTCTCAGTCTGTTGCCCAGGCTGCTGCGCAGTGGCATAATCATGGCTCACTGCAGCCTGGACCTCCCAGGCTCAAGTGATCTTCCCGTCACAGCCTCCTGAGAAGCTGGGACTATAGGCGCATGCCACCATGCCTGGCTAATTTTTTATTTTTATTTTGTAGGGACAGAGAGAGTCTTGCTTTGTTACCCAGGCTGGTCTTGAACCCCTGGGTTCAAGCAATCCTCTGGTTCCCCTTCCCAAAGTGTTGGGATTACAGGTGTGAGCTACCATGCCTGGCATAACTGATTATTAGTGAGGTTTTTCATGGTTTTATCGTCTGTGTGTATGCCTTCTCTTATGAACTGCATATTCACCTCCTTTACATATTGTTCCCTCTGTCTCCCTCTCTCTTTCTCTCTCTCTCTCTCTCCGTGTGTGTGTGTGTGTGTGTGTGTATGATGTATAGAAGGTTTGTTTTGCATCCCCACTGGTCGTTTTTACTAGTGTGGTTTCTACCTCTTGTGTCATGCTTAGAAAGACCTGCCCTTCTCATAAAACAACTCTATAAACAACTAAATTTTCTCCTTTGATGATTTTGTTTCAAATCCTTATTTTTTGGGGTCCATCTGGAATTTCTTTTGGTGTAAACCATGAGGTAAAACACTAATTTTGTGTTTTCCAGGGTCAACCTGTTATCCTGGCCCAACTTAGTAATCATCTGTTCCCCTCTAAATGAACTTGCTACCTTTGTCATACAGTACTGAATTTGGGGGGATCTGGTCTCAACATTCTACTCTGGTCCATTGACTTCTAGTCCATTCTGGGGCTCCTGGTATGTTCGTTTAATTACTGCAGCTTTGTAATAGCACCTGGCACTGCAAGTCTACTGCTTATCTTCTTGTGTGTCTTCTAAAATACTTTATTGGATTTTCTCATGTGTTTAGATCTCCTCATTATTCAAGGTGTTAGTATGAATTATGGTCGGTTTAGTAAAGTCACCCCTGAGCAGCCTGGGAAAACTGTCTGCTCTCATGGCCTTGGGTGCCGTAGACTAAGGAACCATTCCTGGATTTGTGTCTACAGAGTATTTTTACAAAGTTGACGCTTGGGGTGAAATTGCTGGACTGTTCCCAGAAAAGGTTGACCTTGAGACTCATGAAAGCATCTGGGAAAAGCTGACAAGGAGTTCCAGTCATCAACGCATCCTGAGTTTTCTCCAGAAGGGGATTAGTTCATTCATTCGTTTTTCTCCTGAAAACACTAAGATCCTGGCTTCACCATCTCACAGAGACATGGCCAGGATGACACAGACACTGGACACACACTGATGTCACTAGTGGCCGATCCTTCTTCCCTCTGACTTTTTTTCATGTTAAAGAGTCTCTATTTTTAGTACAGACGAAGGATATTTATAGCTGTAGTTTTCCAAAGATCAGACACTGTGCCAGGTATGTGGTTAAGACAAGGGGCACCCCGCTTGATAAAATGCCATGCATTCCAGGGGCCCAGGGTGATTTCCCTCTAATGACATGCTCCTGGTGGCTTCCCTGCTCCATTCCATCATTTTGATCCAAGTGCCAAATTCCTGGGCTTGACACATGTAAAGAGATAATTCACATGATCCCCAGCTTGTTTTTGACTCTGTTTCTTAACAAAAAAAATGCAGTAAAACTTTATAGTATGACCAGCATGACTCAATGTTGTTTCTGGATTTCAAAACATTGAGGTTAGATGTGCTAATGGTTTGCTCCGGAGCTACTTTTACAAGGCAAAGCCAGGGCCCCTCTTGCCAGCACATCTGAGCAAGAAACAGCAATGTGTTCTCAGCGCTAACCTTTCCCCCAAGAGCACGCCATGTCTTCAGCTCCAGAACCCAGATAGTGCAGCTGTGGAATAGGAGTCAGCCCTCACACATCACCTCCCCCTCCAGATCATAAATAAAAATAAAACGTGATCCAAATAACCTTGTACTACTTTTGCAATCCAATTGGGAGCAATGGAGAATGCATCTTTTTTTTTCTCTTTCTTTTCCTAAAAGTATCTCACTGGAGCAGAATTCTCCAGAAATATTTAAATATATTTCTCATTCTCTTTGCACATTAGCCATCTCATTCAATCTCCCCCTTCCTCCTTTATTATCTCCTTTACCCTAATGGCAGGCAAGGTCAAAGAGAATGAACTTAGCTGCTAAAAAATAATCTCCTTGTTTTGACAAGAAAAGTCTTGGCTTCTCTGAGAGTTTTATTTTCTACAAATGCCATAGCATTTATCTCACAGAAAGGAACTGTTACAGATCCCCAGAGTTCACCTTATCTCTTAAATAAAACCCTTTATTTATGAAGCAAGCCTTGTGGTATGTCTGGACTCTGCTGTTAAATGTTTCTTCCTTTTAATGTAAGGAGAGAGGACTTTGTTTCATACCTTCGGGGGATTTACTCAACTTGCTCAATAGCTGGCTTTAGGCAGGACGGCTCACATGAACACTAATGAAAGTTACATTTCTGAAACCCTCTGCAAAAAAAAAAACAAAAAAACAAAAAAAACAAAAAAACAAAAAAACCCACTCGTCCACTTGAGGGTTTTTCGATACCTTTTCCTTTGAACACTTTTATTTAAATTCCCCTTGCATTCAAACTTCTTTGGAGTTCAGGTGTGGGAAGGCAGGAGATTGGGTAAGGGTGGTGGTCGTGGAATCACATTGTTTAAGTTAATAACTTCTGGTGCTGAAGTGGCATGTCTGCCTCCCCACGAGTCACTTGCACATCTCAGTGAGCAGCTTTGGCTGTCTTAATATTTTGCTTAACATCTTCCGTCAATGTTCCGGTTTATAGACAAGCTTCTGTGTGTTTCAATTACAGGAATGACTGGGATTTGCTTGGAAACAAACCTTTCATGACATTTAATAAGACTGAGTAGGTGGGACTGTGGGCGAAACCCTCTTGAAGTTTGCGGTCCTTCCATAGGACACATCGTTCATAAATCAGGAATTACGTTGGCTTGTGGAGAGGGTGGGGTAACACAAAGAAGGAGTTGAGCTACAGGCACCCCTGAAATCTTTCCTTTAAGTGGAAATGGAAACATACCATGAATCACACAAGACCCTCCTAGTCTGATTCAGGAAATTCACAAGATCCCAGCTAACTTGGAGTAGTACATCCTGACCCCCAAATCAGAGCAATCAAGCACATTAAACAAAGCTCACCATCTCAACTCCCCTAACCCCTACTGTCTGGGCTCTCTCCCTCTCTCCCTCCATCTCCCCGACAGAGAGGACTGGCAAAGGACTAAGGTCTTCCAGGTGCCAAAATTTGACATTATATCCATTAAAGTCAGTATCTGAGGAAGGAAATGAATGTCTTTGACAGGGTTGCTAATGGAATTTGTATTAAATGGGGTGTCACAGAATGAGACTTCCCCAAGTGACATGAGGTGGACATCCAGTCTCTACGGCCTCCAAATTTTCACCCCTAAAATGCAATACATTTTGCCTCTCTGCAACTTACAGACACTTGTGAACAAATTAAGATGCTTCTCTTTAAAAACTGGAGTTGGGTCTTACTCGGACATGATTTTAATATTGGTGTATCTCTTTAGAAGAAAAGCAAATATTTATTGAAATTCCTGGTCTGGGGTGCTTTGGATTTCCATTCTTTATCCACTGATTTTTTGTTTGATATATATACTTTTCCCAGATAAAACAATATTACTTTTGCTTATCATACCAGACGCCCTAGTGTTGGGTTCAGAAATTAGGGCTAATATATAAATGATGCACATCCTTCTCTGAATATATGAGTGTGTGTGTATGTGTGTGTGCATACACACTATTTAAACCACAGATGGTTCCAGCTGGCATCCAGAAACAGAATCACACTGCTGATATAATGATAAATGAAAACAAATTTGCAGAACCAGAGCATCATTCAGCCACAGTGAATGCCTTTTTGTAAAATTTTGAGATGAGGTCTCCCTATGTTGCCCAGGCTGGTCTCAAACTCCTGGGCTCAAACAATCCTCCCGCCTCGGCCTCCCAGTGTGCTGTGATTACTGGCATGAGCCATCGTGCCCAGCCCCAGTGAATGCCTTTAATAAAGGATGCCAACTGCTTCTGGTTGTTTTAATTATGCCAGCCTTTTAGATGGCCTGGGAGTGCTGTTACTCTTAGGGTGGCAAAGACCCCATTGTCTGAGATCTCACCCAACTGATCTGAGCCTGAGTCAGGCATGAGCTTTCAGTCTATGAAAAAGAGCTGAGAAACAGCAGGCTCTGGGGCTGGTGGCGTTTTGGGCCAGGCTGGAGAGGATATCACCCCCACCCGTCCTGCCTCTGTGGTCTACTCCCTGGGGGCCCTGATGCTATCAGCGTTCTTGTCAGAGTCCGTCTGGGTGACGGATGATTAATGAGCTGTAACTACAACTATCTTTGACAAAAACCAGCAGTGCAAGGGTTAGGGAAGTTGGGGGTGGGGAGCATGCAGGCAGCTTATTTTATCTATCCTCTGGTCCCCATAAAAATGTCTAGGGAAGTTCCCTTCTGTGCAGCCAATCTACTGTGTGGATCAGAGCTTTTCTGGGACAGAGCATATTTACTGTAGGCAAGTTTTGCAAACAATTTTAAGGAAAGAAGGGGATTTAAGGTCTTCTTCTTCTCCTTCTTCTCTTTCTCTTCTTCCTTCTCTTTTTCTATGAAAAAGAACTGAGGAATGGCAGGTTCTTGAACTGCCTCCTCCTCCTCCCCCTCCTCCTCCTCCTCCTCTTCTTCCTCCCCCTCGTCCTCCTCCTCTTCCTCCTCCTCCTCTTCCTCCTCCTCCTCTTCCTCCTCCTCCTCTTCTCCTTCTCCTCTTCTCCGCCTCCTCTTCCTCCTCCTCCTCTTCCTCTTCTTCCTGTTCTCCTTCTCCTGTTCTCCTCCTCCTGTTCTCCCTCTCCTCTTCCTCCTCCTCCTGTTCTCTTTCTCCTCCTTCTTCTTTTCCTTCTCTTCTTCCTCCTCTTTCTCCCCTTCTTCCTCCTTCTCCTCCTCCTTCTCCCTTTCTTTCTCCTATATTCTCCTTTTTCTTCTTTTTGTTCGAGGTTTCCAAAGCAGAATCAGCTTTGGTAACTCTGAGCTGGTGTGCTGTGACTTGTAGGAGAGCATACACGTCCCACTCCAAAGGGGTGTCGGAAGCTGTGGAAGTGGATGAATGGGAAGTTTGCTTTGAAGAGGTTAATTGTCAAGATTCATTTGCTATTCAGGTTCTCCTTTTGCTGTCCTGGGCAGTGTATCATTTGTCCCAGTAAAGAGCTGTTCGCTTTTTAATCAGATTGAAGCATGCTTCATTGCTATAGGTGTCCTGCTGAAATCCAACCCGGTTATATTTCACTGCCAACGTGAGCCATTACATGAGCCATTTAATATGTACTTTTGTCCATGAAACCACTTGCTGTAGAAACTCTCACATTAGAAACAGGTTGTAAATTATCTGCTGCCTGAGCATTTCACCTGCTGTAATGTCTCCTAAAACCACAGCATATCTACTTAGTGACAAGTCCGAGTCATCTGCTGCACAGCTTAGGTCATCCAAGGGTTGACAGCAGAGATGTCTATTTCAAATGACAACTCCAGCTGACTTCATACGCATCAGCCCAAATTCCATCCCTTCTCCCTACTGCAGAAAATGGTCTGCTCTCTTTGCAACGTATGCAAGCTATTTTTTCCCCATTTTCTCTTTGAGCAGCCATAAAACGTTACAGGCTGCGCCGTGATCATTCTCTTCATCCCATAAGGAGAGAGGAGAGGGCGAGCCTGTGGGATGAATGCACGTGGACTTCTCTTGGCACAGACATGATCTGGAGCAAGGCGCTGGCATGCTCCAGACCCAGGGCGAACGTGACGCTCCCTTGGGTGTCTCGCTGTGAACAGAATTGAGCCAGAAGACGTTGACTCGAACATTCCTGTGACCTTCGGCTGCACGGAGGAGTCATCTGCTTCTTCTGCAGCAGACGGGGCTGATGATCCCCCATGGAGATGTCAGATTCACTCTCAGGATGGAAAAACCAAAGCAACACTTGAGCTCATCTCTGCTGTCTTTTAATCATCTGCCAGATCAATAAACTGCTCCCTGGGACTGGATTCTTCAAGACAGCGTCTGGTATGGATTCTCTGCGTGGTGTAAAGTCCATTGGCTGAAATAGGCTCAGGCTTACAGCACGCTTTCCAGCCCAGCCAGCCAAGGCAGTGGGCCAAGGTTTCGATTTGCCCCTGCCCTAGACATGGGGACTCTGGGTCAAAGCCCCCAAGGGCAGTGCCCCAAGTGCACCCACACATGATGAATGAGGCATCTTAGATGCTGCTGCCAAAGGTAGTGAGGATGCATAGAGGTACTGAGGTGGCTTCCCAGGCACAGGACTTGCCTCCCGGACTGCAAGGATCAAGTCAGGCTTAGCTACCGTCTTGCAACTGTGACAACACCTGATACTCACACTTGAGTTTCCCTATTCCCAACACATACCCAGGACATCCTGGAATTCAACTGATCTCTCAGGCTGAATGCCTTTATTAGTATTACTGTTATTTTTAGAGAGAGAGAAAGAGAGAGAGAGAGTTTTGCTCTGTTGCCCAGGCTGGAATGCAGTGGCATGATCGTATCTCATTGTAACTTTGACTTCCTGGGCTCAAGCAATCCTCCCGCCTCAGACTCCCCAACAGCTGGGATTACAGGCACACATCACCAGGACTGGCTAATTTTCTTATTCTTTGTAGAGATGGGGTCTCGCCATATGGCCCAAGCTGGTCTCAAACTTCTGGCCTCCAGTGATCCTCCCACCTCGGCCTCCCAAGATGTTGGGATTATAAGCATGAGCCACTGCATCCAACCTGAATGTTCTAATCCACAACAAGGGGCTGTGGATACCTGTCTCCTAGAATGGTTGGTGAATCAAGTGAGATCACGGTAGTGTATCACATTGTTTATGATGTGATAGGTGTCACAGCACATGGAAACGTCTAAGCCCCATAAACCTTTAAAAAAACCACTTGCAACGTTGATGCCCTGCCAAGTTGTCAGGAGGGGAAACTTATTTCGTCTGCTTACCTTAGAACATCCATCCTCCAATTTCTGAACACCTAGGGTCTTTAATTTGACCTGACCACACTGCTGGAATTCCGTTTCCTTAATCGGTGACTTTGTTAATTCTCAATTCTTTATACTGATGGAAGCTAGGATGGTCCTTTAGAGACTCTAGTGTCATGGTGCTCTAACACTACAAGTGTTATGGTGCTCCTAGAAATTCAAGATAAAAATATGCAATAAATACAATAAAGAGCAATCAAGTTCTTATTTTCTTTAGATAATGACTTCGGTAGTGTGTTTGTAATTTTTCACATCCATTCTTTTCCAAACTGTTCTGGGGATCCTGCTTTGCCGACACCTGAAGGATGTGCTCAGCCTCTTTATACCGGGTAACCCTGATCTGATTTCTGTCAATCACCCCAACTTTGCTTCTCTGCTCACTTGCTGATGAGCTCTAAAGTCTTAGAGTCAACAACGGGAGGGGGAATGACTTCAAAAGGTGAGGTGAGAACAGCACACAGAGGTCATTGTGGTGAATGTTGCTTTGGTCACAAAAACCAGAATCCAGAAATTTCAGAATAGGGAGGGCCTCAGAGCTCATCTCATCCAGTTTTTCCCTCCCCAGCAGGTGCAGATGAAGCCAGTGAGTTCCCCGGGGACACTGTGAAGTAGTGAGCAGAGCACGGGCTTTGCAGCCAGAAGGCATGCGTGTTCTTATATTTACAGATGCACAGGGGTGAAATAATAGGATATCTAGAAAGCAACCTTAACAAAACAAAAATAGACAAAGTAAATCTGGAAACTGATGAATAACTGTTCAAACTAGGGGATGGGCATGAGAGAGCATTATCTATTTTCTCTACTTTTCTTATGTTTGAAAAATTTAGTAATAATTTTTAAAATCCAGCATATGTGGATCCTCATTTTGACCTTGATGCTTGTTGAATAGGTGATACAATGCTGCCCATTCCACCTCTTGGCTTCCTCGATTATAAAATCAGGATATTGATGGTCATCATTGTTTGAGGATATAATGAGGTAAGGAATAAAACTCCTTTGTTAACTCTAAAGTACTACACAAATGTAAGTTGTTTACTGAATAAAGCAGAACATATATTAATCAAATACCTGATGCAACAGCTTATAAGTGGCTCAACTGGGTCTAACACTGCTTCCCCCAAATGGGAGTTTTCCAACATGGAACTTCAGGAGGAACCCTGCCTTTGCAGGCAGCTTTGGACCTTTACAGAGGGTATAGCGACATAGACTTTAGTCCCGGGTTCCATTTAGGGGCATGACTGGTGTGGATAGAAGGACTGAGGAGAAGGTTTGGCTACCGCTCCTTAGCAGACAGAGAGGGTCTCTTTTCTTTTGCTATGTATTTCAGGGCATCCAATGCTAGCAACTTGCTTTTTTATTTTCAGCGGGGACCACGAAAGCTTGATAAGAGTGGGGATGAGACCCGAGCCTCCCCTGTTGCCCCTTCTTGAGGGATGATGACTGAGGGTGATGCTGGAGGGTGCCTGGGATCACTTTCCGCATCACTCTGGACCAGACGGCCCTTGGCCTTTGGGTGTGTCCAGTGTCACTGTGCTGTGCTGTGTGGGAGGACAGGCTGCCTAACTCACCATGTGCACCACATTAGACAAACCAGTGTCCCTGCCCAGGTTGCATGTCCTAAGCCAGAGAATGGGCCATTAACATCTGTCTCATAGATTGTTGGTGAATCAAGTGAGATCATGACAACGTATCATGTTGTTCATGATGTGGTAGGTGTCACAGCGAATGGAAAAATCTCAGCCTCATGAATATTTTTGAAAGCCACTTGCAGGGTTAACGCTCAGCCAAGTTGGGAGGAGGGGAAACTTATCCCATTGGCTCACTTTACAGCACCCTTCTCCCAAGTTCAAATACAAAGCGCTTTTAATTAGGCTTCTTCCTTTCTATGCATTCCAACCTCTCCCTCTCTTTCCTCCCTCCTCTCAAAAGCTGCTTTGAACTAGCTGTCCCACTGAAACAAGTCCATCAGCTCATTTTTCCCTTTTAGTAGGGATACTTTCATGTTACTGGGACCACAATGTAAACCCTCAAAATAAAATGATATTTGAGACCTGTGGTTGTCCATTTTGCATTGCTATAAAGGAATACCTGAGGCTTGGTAATTTATAAAGGTTTATTCAGCTCACAGGTCTGGAGGCTGTATGGTACCGGCATCTGCTCAGCTTCCGGTGAGGCCTCAGGAAGCTTTTACTCATGGTAGAAGGGAAGCAGGTGTGTCACATAGGGAGAGAAGGAGCCAGAGAGAAGGAGGTGCCAGAAGCTTTTTAACAATCATATTTCACGTGAACTAACAGAGCAGGAACTCACTCATTACCATGGAGGGCACCAAGTCATTCATGAGGGATCTGCCCCCACGCCGTGACCCAAACACCTCCCACCAGGCCCCACCTCCAACATTGGGGATCATATTTCAGCATAAGATTTGGGGGGACAACCATTCAAACTATATCAAGATCTGTGGGACCCATCAATGGAGAGGGGACCTGGCATCCAACCCCACGCAGAGGAACACAGCGTGGGTCAAGATGTGAACACTGAGACGGACAGATGGGCAATCCTAAACATGCGTTCAACTGACCCGAGATGCATTTTGTATTTCTCTTGTCTTGGCGGATCCTTGCACAGCTTTAAAGCTATGTCCACAACACATTCATCTCTTTTGTCTTCAAAAGCTCAAAGTAGAAAGAGATTTTCACTGGTGAAACATCACTATGGCTCCAGACATAATCTCACAGATGCTGCTGTGAAATGACTTCTCATTAAGGGCCATTCACTGAAATACTTAGAGCAGAGGATCCAATATTTGGGTTTCTATGACTTTCTCCCTTGTGAACTGTCACACGCTGAAATTTTAAAGACAGATTTCCCTTTGTGACAGGCGTCCCTCACTGACCTATTTGGGGTCATATATTTGGAATCCAGGTTCCACCTACGTCAATGGAAATCCTGTGGGCAGAGAGCGGGAGGGCGTTCTGACACACCCACACCAGGCTCAAGCCTTCAAAGCACAGGGCTGAGCTAGGAAGAGAGATTTTATTGTTTGTGTCTTTGGAATTATACTCTTTGGTTTAACTAGTAAGAATGGCTAGACCTTTTTTTGCTATTCATTTTCATACTAAAATTGTTTAAAATATCAAAACTTGAAACATAAATGTTTATATTTAAAAAGGCATTTATTTCACAATTTCTAGACTTCTGGAATGTCAGACCAATTGATAGCTAAAATCGACTCCCCTGCTTTGTTTTTATTTGAGTTGGAGCCTTGCTCTGTTGCCCAGGCTGGCATGCAGTGATATGATCTCGGCTCACTGCAACCTCCGTCTCCTGGGTTCAAGCGACCCTCCTGCTTGACTACAGGCACATGCCACCATGCCCAGCTAATTTTTTTATTTTTAGGAGAGACGGGGTTTCACCATGTTGGCCAGGCTGGTCTCGAACTCCTGACCTCAGGTGATCCGCACGCCTTGGCCTCCCAAAGTGCTGGGATTACAGGCGTGAGCCACTGCACCCAGCCACCCTGCCTTGTTTTTAAAGAGTGTGAGGGTGGGAGGGGAGATTGCACTTTTGTACCATACCTGAGAGTCACCTATCTTTGAGTGGAAACTCTCTGAGACTTACCTATGCATGTGCATATAGAAAAATACTCATTGAGTAAGACATCCGGCAAACAATGACCAACTTTTGGCTCTTACTTTGTATGTTTCCCACGACAAGTTTGCCTTTCTACCAAGTGTTGAAACATCTGTGATTACTTTCCAGGGAACCCTGTGTTTAAGATAAGAGGAGAAAGCTTTAGCTAAACATTTCAAAGCTTCCAGTAGGTCATCCGTATTTGTTTTTTAATCAATGCATCCTTTATTTAAAGCTTTTAGATTCAGTGCATTCAATTTCTTTGTGCCTCAGTTTCTTCTGTAACTTGGAGCAAGCTAAATGACCCTCCTTTGTAGCCTCAAAAAGAACTTCAGGTAAATAAAGTTTTTACTTGACGTTAAGGACAAAATAAAGAGAAAATACTTAGTTTTGTGCAAATAAGTTGGAAGAGACCCTCCATCTAATTAACTTTGTATTCTGAGAGCACATTTCAACCTGGTATTCTTTTCTTTTTTTTTTTTTTGGAGACAGAGTTTGCCTCTGTCGCTCAGGCTGGAGTGCAATGGAGCAATCTCGGCTCACTGCAACCTTGGCCTCCTAAGTTCAAGCAATTTTGCTGCCTCAACCTCCTGAGTAGCTGAGATTACAGGCGTGTGCCACCATGCCCAGCTAATTTTTGTATTTTTTTTTTTTTTAGTAGAGACAGGGTTTCACCATCAACCTGATATTCTTTAAACAACGCAACACACTACTTTGTATAGTGATTTTGTAGGCTCTTGATAAATGTTAAAGATTTAAATTCCACATTACCATATTTACTAGTGATGTGGTATCTTGGAGGGGATTTTGTGCTCTGGTAAGTTGATTTGTTTGGAAAAGATGACTGCTGGGGCTCCATGCTGTGAACTTCTGTAGTATTTTATCTGAACCTCTCCTGTTGCAGTGAGGACATTTCTATCCTGTGATATTTTTCTTAAATATGGACAACTCTGCTTTTGAATGCAAGATTCATATTAGACTAGTTTTTGTTTCCTCCCAGAATACATTTCTTGTCTTAGAGTGTAGTCTAAAAAAATAAACATTTGAGAGAAAGAAAAGACAATTATTGTGTACTTTTCAAGTCAAATAAATATTTTTCTATCTACATTTTAAAGCAATTATCACAAATATGTTTATGAAGGTCTCCAGCTACTTATGACACTTCTTTTCTTCAGAAGCTAAATAATTTGATACAAAGAAAGACACAGAAATAGTGGAACAATTTAGAAATTGCTGTAGTCACTATTTAAATATGTTCACTGACGTGAGATATGAGAAATGCAGAAAAGAAAAATGGTTTTGGAACAGTTAGTCCACCAGTAATGAGGAAAACAGACTTCATACTCTATCCCTACAAAAAATAAGGAGACATGTATAAGAATGCCCCCAAACTGGGAATAACCCGAACGTCCATCAGCAGTGAAATGGAGAAATCAATTGTGGTGTATCCACACAACAGAATGCTGTTCAGTAAAAGAGAACAGCCCACTGATAGACAAAACACAGACCGCGACATAATACTGAGTGAAAGAAACCAGACACGACAGAGAACATATACAGTCAAATTGCATGTATGGTGATAGACATCAGAAAAGCTGTTTTCTCAGAAGAGGGGCAGGTATAATCTATAATGATAGAGCCCTAGGGTGCTGGAAATGTTATATCTATATAATATACACTACACTCCAGCCTGGGCAACATAGCAAGATCCCATCTCTAAATTTATACATATATATAAAATATCAATATATTATAATATTATTTTAGATTATATTTACATTATAAATATATTAATAGATTTATAAATATATATGTAAATACAAATATATTTATATTTAATTGTATTTATGATTTATATGTTTATATATTTATATATGGTTATTTATATAATATAGAAATATATACTTAGGCCGGGCGCGGTGGCTCAAGCCTGTAATCCCAGCACTTTGGGAGGCCGAGACGGGCGGATCACGAGGTCAGGAGATCGAGACCATCCTGGCTAACACGGTGAAACCCCGTCTCTACTAAAAAATACAAAAAAAACTAGCCGGGCGAGGTGGCAGGCGCCTGTAGTCCCAGCTACTCGGGAGGCTGAGGCAGGAGAATGGCGTGAACCCGGGAGGCGGAGCTTGCAGTGAGCTGAGATCCGGCCACTGCACTCCAGCCTGGGTGACAGAGCGAGACTCCGTCTCAAAAAAAAAAAAAAAAAAGAAATATATACTTATATTTATTAATATATATTTAGAGACAGGTTCTTGCTGTGCTACCAAGCTGTAGTGCCATGGCACAATCATAGCTCACTGCAGCCTCGAACTCTTGGACTCGAGTAACCCTTCCACTTCAGCTTCCTGAGTAACTGGGACTAGAGACACACATCACCGCACTTGACTAACTTTTAAAATTTTTTGTAGAGATGGGATCTTGCTGTGTTGCCCAGGCTTGTCTTGAATTCCTGGCCTCAAGTGATCCTCCCACCTTAGCCTCTCGAAGTGCTGGAACCACAAATGTGAGGCACCATGCCTGGCTGGAATGTTTTATATTTTGATCTGGGTGATCTTCATATGTATAGAAATTTATCAAACTCTAGTTTTAAGATTTATTTTAAAGGTGTATATATATAAAATAATTTATTTATAAATATATAAAATATATTTAATATTTCAATATACAATATTTTAAGTGTAAATACATAAGTAAATTTATTTATAAATAAAGATATGCATATATAATGGTAAACACATAAAATAAACACATATATAAAACAAATTCTAAAATTTTTTGTAAAAAGTACTACTATTTATTACGTGTTTACTGTGTAACAGGCAAAGTGCTAAGTGCATGAAGCTTTAAAATACGAAGCAATTTGCCACAGGTCACACACAGATCCACAGGTTCTGGACTCAAATCTAGTTCTCGCCTCTAAATCTCTGCGCTCTGTGGTCCCTGCTCTCCCACGTAAGGACTAAACTAATCCTCAGCCTTGTGGAGACTTGGCCCTGTCAGTCTTTGGGTCTTCCAAGCAGAGCAGGTGGGCCCGTGGGAGTCGCAGTGGCTTGGCCTAACGGTCTGTTTGATAACAATAAACCTCTGTTGCCGTATTAACGGAGCTGTTAAAACATTTCCCTTGCTGTTGGTGATGTCAAAGGCCCTTGCCAAGTCTCTGGGACAGTGGCCTGATTGTTGAAGGAAGGAACTTACTGGAAGAACAGTGAATGGTGTTTTCAATAAGGGCTGGAGGTAAGAACAGAAAATGTATTATTTGTGGTATTTCTTCATATTTGAAGTTCATTCTGGCCAGATGCCGTTTTGGGGAAAGAAAACCCAAAATGAGGTTTCAGAACACATTTCCCTCCATCTACTGTTCTCACCAGTAATCGCAATTATTTTAGTTCAATTTGTTAGAGGCATGAGGTTTAATTTACAAACCTGATGAGTTATTAACATTTATTAAATGGACATTTACTATCTTAATATTTTTTAACAACGGGTTCCACACAGTCTTATAAACGAGAGCTGAGAAAAACGCATGCCTGGATCACAGTCTGCGACATCCTCATCCCTTCCTCTCCTCTCTCTGCTCCTGCCCAGTGTGCACTGACACCCTCCATGTCTCCATCGCCCGTCATCTTGTGTGCTGGGAAATCTCAGCCATTGCTGTTCTCAGGAAATTCTGAGGGGATTCCAACCTGGTTCATCACCAAATAGTACCACCAACGTCTGGCTTATGAATCCGTTTAGTTAAGCAGACCCTGCAGAAATCCCCTTTCCTTCCTTTCAAGTCCTGAAATCTGCCTCAATATCCAGTAGGCAAGACGGTGTAGAAATATAAAGTGCTCAGCCATTTACCAATGGTACCTCAGGCACATCATCCAGCTTCTATGAGGTTCTGAAGTTCACTGACTACAAACAAAACGAGTACAATACTTATTTCAGAGGACATTATGAGAGTTTTACTAGAAAGCGACTTTGCCTAGTGGAGGGCCTTGCACGCATGGAGGAAAATCACTAAATAATGCTTATAATGATGGCTAATTTAATAGAGGTAGCTGAAAACCTGGCTTTTTATTTCCCCCCCAGGGGAAAAAAATGTGAATAAGAGCTTCAATGACAAGCACCTACTTACTAACTTTATTTTCTTTACTGGTATGAATTAGTCCTGCAAAGGACTAGGCTTCAAGTTCTGCCATATTTCAAAATTTGTTAAACGTAGGATTTAAAATGAGTCTTGATTGGAAATAGGGAAACTTTAATATAGGTGAACAAAATACGAATTTTCTGACCTCTGAATTGGTTCATGTTGATCATAGATTCAAATCTTTTTGGACAGAAATTCTGTGATCAAACAGGTATAGTAAAACCTTGTTGGGTTTCTAGCACGCAGGGCAGATAGGAACACTAGGACGGTAGAGTGAAACTCCTTCCTCCCTCCCAGCCCAGGCAGGCAGAATTTCCACCACCAGTCTTCTTAGTTACACTGGGGAGTTCTCAGACGTTCTCTCCCTCCAGCCTTCAGGCAACCTCAATGTGTCCACCAGCCTGGCCTCAGAGATGAGCACTGATTTTTGTCTCTGTTCTAGGTCACTGTACTATTTTTTTAGTTGATATAGAACAATTTTAAAAATCTAAGTAGACCCAGCTTTGTTAAATTTGCACCCCAATGAAGCATCTTAGAACATGGTCTGACCAGAATTTGGAACCATAAGCAGAATCACTCTTCTCTGCTTACCTTTGAGTTCTTTTTTGAGACTGTTTGACTTTGCCCTTCATCCAGTAGGGGGCACTCCTGAGCAAGGCTTCCAGCTAAGGTTATGGAGTCAGTCCAAACTCTGTCCCCGTCCCTGCAGCAGGTGAACATTTGGGAATTTCTGACCAATGCATGGCAAGGGGCAGCTGCGTATTCCTGTCACCTGAGGTTGGGAAAAACAGGCAGATGGAAGGGAAACACAGGAACACTTGGTGAAACTGGTTATTCCAAGAAAGAACCTGGGGTAGTGGTGAAATGTGTCTTGGGAACGTGGATTCCTGCTTATCTAAGGGTCTAAACTACATGTTTCAAGCTCCTGTGGGCAATATCTGGAAATAACATCAGGTGCATCTAGAACTTTCCGTTCTCTCATTGACAACTAATCTTTTCTATCTAAGCCTTGCCTTGCCTCGGTCACCAGTTTTGCCTAGCCTTTATTTTTATTTTTTTTTTGAAGGACAATTTAGTATGGACATGGAGTCTTCTTCATCGTTCCACCAAGGTAGGGGCATATGGCCTTAGACATATTTGTCAGAGAAGCTGGTGTGATACCTGCTGATTTCCTTATTTCAATCATTTCTGGCCTCTTCTTTCTGTAGGGAAAGGCTTTCTAAATGGCTTCAGAGAACAGTTATCAGATATCTGCATCTCCAAAACTGAACTGTTTCTGCTTGTAAGCTCATGGGATGCATTTGCATGGTAGTTTGTACTGCTCCTCGGGAGACCCAACCAACATTTGAGAGGTTTGCCTCTGTGTACTTGGGACTCAGACACACAAACAGATTTATCAGAGCACTATCAGCTTCCAGGGCCTGTGGCAGCAGATAAAATGTTGCTTCTGATGGCAGCGAAATGCCTAAAAATCCACCAGGATTATAGTGCTACATCTTTCCTGTGTTTTTCCCTAGTTGAGACAGGGGTTTCTCAATCACAGTGCTATTGACGCTTGGGGCTGGATAATTTTTAGGGTGTGTGTGTGTTGGGGAGTGGTGGTGGAGGAGCTGTCCTGTGCACCCTAGGATGTTTAGTGGCATGCCTAACCTCCACCCACCACATGCCTGTAGCACCCTAATCCCAGTTGTGACAACCAAAAATGTCTCCAGACATTGCCAAATGTCCCATGTGGCCAAAATTATCCCCATTGGAGAATCAAAGGTGAGATCAACATCTACAGTAAGGAGCCCCTTGGTTCATTTCTATACTTTTAGTCCCCACTGTAAGGTATGTTCATTTGCTGATAGCACCCAGGCACATTTATTTTCCAAGGATTCTAATTAAAGAAGTGACAGTAAGTTGGTGCTGGGAAAGTATGAAGTTTTGACATTGACCAACCTGAACAAGACGATTTTATCAATGGTTACATTTCATGAATGGAAGACTGTCCTGATCGTCTATTCGACTGGTTGCTGTTTCTTGTGATGTCTTGATTGTGTGCTTTTTGGTTCTGCATTCTTCCTTTCATTTCTCTCCCTTCCTCTTGTATTTACTGTTGTTTCCCTATTCTCTCTCGAAATAATTAATTCAATTTCTAAATATACTGTAGATTGTCTCCCAACTCAGTCTGACTCCTGCACCCACACAGTATCTCATCGGGAGAGATTTGAGTTATCTTTTTCTTGGTGCCTCAGGCCCCTTTTTTGCTGGAACTGGGGGTGGCGGGGGGGGGGGGGGGTTCCCCAGGCTGCGTCTACATAAGCCAACTGGCTTAGGGGGAAACAGTTTAATTTAGTCAGACTCCAGCCTATTGTATAACAGACTTTAGTGGAACAGCAAGTTGTTTTTCCAGAATTGGGAGGGATCTTGAAGAAAATCTTGTCCAGGAAGCTTATTTTGCAAGGAAGAAACAAGGACCTGAGGATAATACTGTGATAACTGACATTTATTGATACCCACTCCGTGCCCTGGCATGTTCGGGGGCTGGCATGAAAATCAACAAGTAGGGCAGAGTTCAGAGTTCAAGTCTCCATACATTCTGTTCTCGGTATTAGGGGGACTTTCAGGGAAAATAACCCCACTCTTTCTTTCTTCCCTGCCCTCCCCTCCTTTCCCTTTCCTCTTCCTCCCTCCCCTCCCCTTTCCTTCCCTTTCCTTTCTTCCTTCGTTCCTTCCTTCCTTCCTTTTTCTTTTCTTTTCTTTTCTTTTCTTTCTTTCTTTTTCTTTTTGTCTTTTTCTTTCTCTGTCTCTTTCTTTCTTTTCCTTCCTTCCTTACCCCCTCCCTCCCTCTCTCATTCTTTTCTTTTTCCTTCCTTCCTTCCCTCCTTCCCTCCCTCCCTGCCTCCTTCCCTCCTTCCTTCCTTCTTTCTTTCTTTCTTTCTTTCTTTCTTTCTTTCTTTCTTTCTTTCTTTCTTTCTTTCTTTCTTTCTCTTTCTTTCTTTCTTTCTTTCCTTTTTCTTTCTCTGTCTCTTTCTTTCTTTTCCTTCCTTCCTTATCCCCTCCCTACCTTGCTCGTTCTTTTCTTTTTCCTTCCTTCCTTCTTTCCTTCCTTCCTTCCTCTTCTTTTCTTTCTCTTTCTTTCTTTTTGTCTTTTTCTTTCTCTGTCTCTTTCTTTCTTTTCCTTCCTTCGTTACCCCCTCCCTCCCTCTCTCGTTCTTTTCTTTTTCCTTCCTTCCTTCCTTCCTTCCTTGCCTCCCTCCCTCCCTCCTTCCTTCCTTCCTTCCCTCTTTCTTCTTGAGAGAGGGTCTCACTCTGTCACCCGAGCTGGAGTGCAGTAGACTGGTCATATAGCTCACTACGGCTTGTGTGTGTGTGTATGTACAGATAGGGTGTCACTGTGTTGTTCAGGCTGGTCTCAAACTCCTGGCCCCAAGCGATTCTCCCACCCCAGCCTCCCAAAGCAATGAGATTATAGGTGTGAGCCACACACCCAGCCCCATCCTCTCTGTTTCTATCCCAGTGGAGGGAATGCCACTGCTCTGACACCCCTCCAGACCTTTCCACCTTATTAACAATCCCTGGAAAGTGGGTGGCTTATCTGATTGGTACATTCAGGACAGGATACTGAGAATGCCCTGATCTGCTCTGGCTCCGATGGGCAGCCTGTGCCCTGATGCAAGCGGGAGTCCTCCTGCTCCTGCAAGGACTCTGCCTGGGATGGAGGACAGCGCCTGCTGTCCAAACTGCGCAGCAGCAGGTTCCCTCTGTCTACTACGCCTGGGGTTCAGAGGCCTAATCTGTGGCAGATTTGTAAACAGCCTGTCCTCCATCCATAATGAGCAACACTCCATGCAAGTGTGTTTGTTTGTACGCATGCTCAGAGACAGCCCAAGGCTGCTACTTGGCAGTTGGAGTTTATGGAACATTTGGTTGCCAGGCAGTTAGATGGTCAGCAGCTAAACTTGGCAGAGGAACTACTGTTTTCAGTGGTTTCTCCCTCCTCTGAATTACTTTCTTAAAAATAAAATTTTAAACATAAGCCCTAAATTTTACGCCAAGCCGCAGAGTTCAATTTAGCATTTTGGGGTAGTTATTTTAATTTATTTTTACCTTATATTCTTCAACACGCAATCAGGAGTAGAACACCAAGAATTGAGCATTATCCTCGCATGACAGATGTGAATTAAAAAAATAAATAAACAATTTCTTTTAAATCTTACTTTTATAGAACGAGTGACTATCTTTCTTTACAGTAGTCATTTATTTCAAGATGACGCTATCCCTCAAAAAATAATTTAAGACATCTCTTGGGCTTTTCATGAGGTTGTTTATAAGCTAACACACAAAAGAAGTGTAATTCTTTTATTATCTCACTGGTTTTTTTTTTTAAATAGATAAAACGTTTTCCTTGATCACCTTTTCCCCAAATTAAATATGACCTTAAAATTTTTCATAAAAAGACTTTTAAAAAATCATTCTTTCTAAATCATTTAATTAAAAGGATGAGGCAGTCTCTGAAAATAACTATCAAGGGATTCACATATATATTCTGAAGAAATTGCAATTATATAAGTAAGTTCATGGATTTTTATGTAAAAATACAAGTCCCATGACCTTGTAGATGAACTTCATAAACTTCACAGACTCCCTTGCAGTCAGTGGCAGAAGCTACCCATATGTGATATTTCTGGTTCTGACTACTTTATCTAAAAAATATTAGAGAAGCAAACACAGAGGAGATCACTTAGAAGAATGGTTAAGTAAATTCTCTTAAGTAAGTTGAGAAGAAACCTAGGATAATATTTAAATCAATGCCATGGAACACTTTTGACACGTAGTTCTTTGTTCTATACTCATCAGGAATAAGATGGGAGCATAAGAGCTGGTGACAATTAGGGACCATCTGACCTTCTTTCCTTCGGGTCCAGGGTACCATTGGGCAGGTTGTGCACTGCACAACATCATGGCAGATGGCCCCTCTTAGAGTTGCATGGAAACAACTGTAATGGCCGCCCTGGAATGTCTGGACAGCTACCTCCAAATAAACTCACATTGGTAGAGATGTGCGATGGCAACAGGAACTCTAAAAGTCACAGGGGCAGGTTGGAAAACTTCCTTTGTCAGGAAGGTCAGAAAAATTCTTAAGAGCTTGACAGTTTCACAGTAAGTGTGAAAGGGACCTCCATGGCTTAGTGGTTCAGAGCCTGGGCTTGGAGTTTGAACACACTTGGTTTTTAATCCGACTCTCCCACTTTGTAGCTCTGTGACCTTGGGTAAGTTCTCATCAATGAAAATTTTTGTTTGTTTTGAGACAGGTTCTCACTTTATCACCCAGGCTGGAGTGCAGTGGCACGATCACAGCTCATTGCAGCCTCGAACTCGTGGACTCTGGCGATCCTTCCATCTCAGCTTCCTGAGTAACTGGGACCACAGGCATATGCCACCACGCCTGGCTGATTTTTTCAGTGAAAATTGAAGAACAATACGGAATATTCAACAGGCTTTCTGTGAGGATCTAATGAGACAATGTCTGCAAAGCACGTCTGGCACATCACAAGTGTTTAAGAAGGGTAACATTTTGTTATTTTCACAGGCTGGAGAATCTGCTAACTTCCTGGGCCACTTGGCTCAGAGAGCCTAGGATCCCATCAGCAATAGCTGTCACTGGGCTGCTGACGGTTGCTCTTAATATTGCATTTTTCACAAGGCACTTTCAAAAGTGCATTCATTAAAACCATCGCCTTGGAGGTGGCAGGGGCAGAAGATTACATAGCTCGTGGTAATGCAGACTGATACAGAATAGAAATGGCTTCCCGTGGGTAATAACACACGAAACATCCAACCCTCCCCAGGGGTTAACATGGCAGGGCGCACATGAAACTCCTCTTGGTTCTGCCTGAAGATCTGAAGTCTTCCTACACTACTCAGATGATTGTCTTTGCTTTCTGGTTATTAAAATATCACAAGGGGTCCCTCAGAGAAATAAAAAGAAGAGGTCACCAGGGCCGGGGAGATGGGGAGTGGAAAGAAGAGACTTAAAAGTGCCTTATCAACATGTCTCACCCAGGCAGCCAGAAGGTTTGTTTGAGCCATGGAATAATATTTATCCTGCATGCCACTGACCAAGTTCAGCTGCCTTTGATCTGTTTCTCACTGCAGATTTTTTTTCTTTTTTTTTAAAGTTTTAATTCCTTCTGCCTAGAGGGTAACAAACAAGTAATGAACTTGGTAGTGAATTCCTAAAGAATTCAGAGGGTTAAATATGCCCGCAGGACTCAGAATCCCTCTGACCTCATCCCAGTTTCTCTTTCTGGACTCACCTGTCCATAGTTAGCACAGAAACATAGCATTTCACTGGGTCCTACTTAATCTTTTCTCAAATCCAGAATTGTTTTACATTCAGCACGCAAGGGCAGTCTGGCTAAATTCAGATCATGATGCATTCTGTTTTTTTTTTTTTTGAGACGGAGTCTCCCTCTGTCGCCCAGGCTGGAGTGCAGTGGCGCGATCTCCACTCACTGCAAGCTCTGCCTCCCAGGTTCACGCCATTCTCCTGCCTCAGCCTCCCGAGTAGCTGGGACTACTGGCACCTGCCACCGCGCCCGGCTAATTTTTTTGTATTTTTAGTAGAGACGGGGTTTGACCGTGTTAGCCAGGATGGTCTCAATCTCCTGACTTCGTGATCCGCCCGTCTCGGCCTCCCAAAGTGCTGGGATTACAGGTGTGAGCCACCGCACCCGGCCTCGTGATGCATTCTTTTTAAAAATTTCAATAATACATTTTCTTTAACCCAGTACATCCAAAATATAATAATCTCTTCAGGTAATTGATATTAAAATTATCAATGATAAATGCCTGATAATATATTCATAACATATTTCATGTTCTTTTTTTGATACAACATCTTTGATTTCCAGAGTATATTTCCCCCTACAGTGCTGTTCAAGCGGTAAGTGCCTACTGTATTGGCCACAGCAGTTATAGATTAAGAAATGGAACTTCAAAGATTAAAACTTTTTGCCTGCGATCACGCAGCCAGGGCTTCTCCAATAAAATTCAAACACGTCAGTCTGACACCTGGGCCGATGTAGATCATGACTGTATTTTATTTTTAGGCTTCTTCTAAAATATTTCTTATCTCGAGAAGGTGTTTTTGTTTTTTAAGTTTCCTGAATGTGTTTCTTGATATTTTGGACATGGGAAAGTGATGCAGATAGGACCTGAAGTCAACGAGATTTCTCAGCCAGTAACGCTGGCGCTGGTTGCTGGTATGTCCTGGTTTCCTTATCTCATGAGCCAAATGCCCTGTGGGACTGAGAGGAGACTAAGGAATTCTCTTTCCAAGCCCACCAGGCAGTATCTGTTTAAAAGGTAAAAAAAAAAAAAAATCTGCACAAACACAGCAGCACGTTCCTTGTGGGTGGTTGGGCAGGCGCCAGAGATCACCAGAAACCTTTGTAAAAAATGGTGAAGGTCAAGGAGTTGAAGCCAGACTACCTGGAGTTAAACAGCTAAACCTTAGCAGGGTTGACTTTTATGCTACTCTGGGCAGACTATGGCTCTGACAGATGGGACCCTAAAGGGACGATCCTCAGGCAGCAGCTTTTTTCACATGACTGCCCCAACCTCTGACTAGATCGTATGTGACTCTGACATTTTCCTGTGCATAGGAAAAACCCTCTCCCCAGCGAAGACAGTGCTGGGATAGTTCAAAAAGAACTCGACTAGAAAACTGTTTCCTTGAGACCCTTTGTGGATCCAAGGTGCAAACACCACGGGACCCTGGTGACAAAGTGTGGCAGTACTTCCTGGGTCCTGGTCCAAGGAGGACTTGGTGGAGAGACAGGTTCTCAGGTTGGATTTGGGTTGCGGTTCTGACTTCTTCACCTAGAGCTGTGTGACCTCTAAGGCTTTAGTTTTCTCTCCTGTTAAATGGGCATGACAGTCCTTATTCCATTGGATTGTGGCTAGGCTCAGTGAGATTGCCCATGTAAAGTACAGGCACAGCCCCAGGCGTACGAAGGGGGCACAGCAGACATTAGCTCTTATTATACATCAATATTACTTACTACTTCAGACACATTTACAATTACAAACGCCAGAGACATTTACACTTCTTCTCTTTCAGAGAGTTACTACTCTCTCTCCACTAAGTCCTCCTGGGACTGGAAGGAATCAGCCTCAGAGCAGACCTCTGCGCTCAGGAGAATGCGGGTCTTCCCGGAGGCAATGGTGCTGCTTCCACAAGTGGAAGAGAACAGTGAACGTCAACCGCTGGGAGCCAAGCAGGAAGAGGAAAAATACAGCTAAAAACACTGGCAACCAGCGGAGAGTCTCACACATAGGCACATACAGGGCACCACCAGAGAAAACTGGGGAGGATTTGGAGATGAGGCTGATAAACTCTACAGGCGAAGACCTGCTGCCATTGCCTTTTGGGCTATTGGTGTAAATGTGGTATTGGCTGGGCACAGTGGCTCATGCCTGTAATGCCAGAACTTTGGGATGCCGAGGTGGGCAGATCCTCTGAGGTCAGAAGTTCAAGACTAGCCTGCCCAACGTGGCGAAACCCCGTCTCTACTCAGAATACAAAAAATTAGCCAGGCTTGGTGGTGGGCGCCTGTAATACCAGCTATTTGGGAGGCTAAGGTGGGAGAATCCCTTGAACCCAGGAGGCGGAGGTTGCAGTGAGCTGAGATCACGCCACTGCACTCCAGCCTGGGCAACAAGAGCTAAACTCCGTCTCAAAAACAAAACAAAACAACAACAAAAAATGTGGTATCAGTGATACTCCCAGGTGGGTCCCTGGTGCCTGAAAACTAGCTTCTGTGGGGTGGCAGGTGGAGGGAAGGAAGGTCCCCTTAGCAAAAGCAGACACGCTAAAAAATAAAAATAAAAAATTAAAATCACCCTGGTTTTGGGTTTGTATTCAGGCTTGGACCTTTTGCTGACTCTTGGCCCCATAATTAGTTTTCCTCTTTGTTGGCGTTGATATTGATGAAGTCAGCAACATAAAGGTGAATTCAAAAAGCAAAACAAAATTGAAAAGGAAATACCATAGAAGTTACAACATGTATCCTAAGATCTCGAAAACTGAGTCTAAAATGGTCTTGGTTAGTGTGGCTTACTGGTCACATAAACCCAAGGTTCTTTTTTCAATGTTCTCAACTGCATTTTGGGTTTAAGGCTGGACCCAGCAACTAAGACTCCAGGGTGGAGACAAATTGGCAACACTGGTGAGTCAGCTGAGAATGTGCCTCCACTGTCAGAACCTGAGGAAACATCGCATGTAGGGGAAGGATCGTGAGTTTTTGGTGCCAGACAAATCTGCTTTCAAATCCTCACTCTGCGGCTTATTAGCCACGTGACTTTGGACAAATAACTTACATCTCCCGGATTCAGATCCTTGCTCAGTGAATGAGAGGTGTTAGAGTTTAGTTAGTGGTCAAGAGCTCAGGTTTTCAGGTTGGACTTGGGTTGCAGTTCTGATTTCTTCACCTAGAGCTGTGTGACTGCTAAGGCTTCAGTTTTCTCTCCTGTTAAATGGGCATGACAGTCTTCATCCCATTGGATTGCTGCTAGGCTCAATGAGATTGCCCATGTAAAGTACAGGCACAGCCCCAGGCATACGAAAGGGGCACAGCAGACATTAGCTCTTATTATACATCAATTACGCTTCTTTTTTTTTTTTTTTTTTTTTAATACAGAGTTTTGCTCTGTCGCCCAGGCTGGAGTGCAATGGCATGATGTCCGCTCACCACAACCCCCGCGTCCTGGGTTCAAGTGATTCTCCTGCGTCAGCCTCTCGAGTAGCTGGGATTACATGCATGCACCACCACACGCAGCTCATTTTTGTATTTTCAGGAGAGACAGCGTTTCACCATGTTGGCCAGGCTGGTCTCGAGGTCTTGAACTCCTGACTTCAGGTGATCCTCATGCCTCGACCTCCTAAAGTGTTGGGAATATAGGCGTGAGCCACCGCACCCGGCCAATAACACTTCTTATACATAACAAGTGCTAGTGAAATGTAGTTGCTTCTGTCTCTTATCCACACTCTACCCCAGCGTGATCACCTTTGGTTGCAGGTCACACACAAGAGTCTTCTGTCCTGCTCCTCATGTTATCACTGCGTTGCTCTTTCTACTTTCTCACTCAACAACTCAGGACTGGCCCATGAACTAAACACCTGGAAGGAATGGACATCAGAGATGATCTGCTAGCATGAGGAAACCAAAGCTCTGGAAACGGACAGTTGACCATCTAGAGTTGAGCAACCAGCCAGTTGTAGCATTCCGGCCTGTATCCAGGTTTAGCCAGCGACTCCCTGCTGCTGGCTGGGAAATCTTGAAGGAATTGTGTCATGCTACTGTTGTGAAAACAAACACAAATCAAAAAAAAAAGGTTGTTATGGAATCTAAGGATGAATAGCTGGAATCATTTATTTATTATAAAATAACTAGCCCCACATGCTAACAGTTATTTTCAAGATTCTGAAATTAGGCAAGACTTAGTAATATATCTCCTTCATTATCAACATCAATGGAAGGTTTATTATTTTAAATTAAGTTTTGTTTTGCTTTGAAAGTACTGTCTGGCATGCCCAGAATATTTATGCCAGTAAACCCTGTGTTTCCATGCATGATGAAGAGGGTTTGTGTTAAATATCTTTGGCAACCAACCTCCACACTGATGGGCGAGACCAGAATGAACAGGGAACTGGTCAACCTGTTCACCGGTGTTTTTGTTTTGTTTTGTTTTGTTTTGTTTTTCCCAAGACGGAGTTTTGCTTGGTCACCTAGGCTGGAGTATGGCGTTATCTCGGCTCATTGCAACCTCCACCTCCTGGATTCAAGCCATTCTCCTGCCTCAACCTCCCAAGTAGCTGGGATTACAGGTGCTTGCTACCATGCCCGGGTAATTTTTGTATTTTTAGTAGAGATGGGGTTGCATCATGTTGGCCAGGCTGATCTTGAATTCCTGACCTTGTGATCCGCCTGCTTCAGCCTCCCAAAGTGCTGGGATTACAGGCGTGAGCCACCGTGCCCAGCCCACCAGTGTTTTTGATGGGCTCTCTAAACTTGAGTGGAGCTCAGCTTTTCAGGTAATGTTCTGGGCTGCTCTACGACCTTGTTCTCACAGGGGTGCCATATGACCTCCAAGGTAGGCACCACCATTTCTGGAACTTGGATTCCTTATAACCTCTTCAAGATGAAGCTAGAGACATTAACACTTCTTCTCTTTCAGAGCACATTCTTTTTTCTTCTTTTTCTTTTCTTTTCTTTTTTCTTTTTTTGAGATGGAGTCTTGCTCTTGTCACCCAGACTGGAGTGCAGTGGTGTGATCTGGGCTTACTGCAACCTCTGCCTCCCGGGTTCAAGCTATTCTCCTGCCTCAGCCTCCCAAGTAGCTGGGACTACAGGTGCCCGCCACCACACCCAGCTAATTTTTTTGTATTTTTAGTAGAGATGGGGTTTCACCATGTTGACCAGGCCGGTCTCGATGACCTCAGGTGATCCACCTGCCTTGACCTCCCAAAGTGCTAGGATTACAGATGTGAGCCACTGTGCCCGCCCTCAGAACATGTTCTTGATATTGAACTGCTCAGTGTTGGAAGGCAGCAGGGTTGGATCTCAACTGCTGAAATTTCTGAGCAAGCAGGATGAGGACAAGGTTCTTTTGCTTCCTGCCCTCTTTCTGGTGTCTCAGGGAGGTGCCCTGTCATGGGACCTTGCAAAGTTCTGCTATGAAAGATTGGTGCTTTGTTTCTCCAAGTGAGAAATCATGTATGCTCTTGATAAAATATTCAAACAGTATGAAAAGATATTAAAAAAAAAAATCTAACATTCTACTTCCTGGTGATAACAACTGGTAATATTTTGAATATCCTTATGGACTTTTAAAATGCATACATGCACAATTTAACAAAAGAGAAACTTTGCTGTTCATCCTGTTTTGTAATAAGTTTTTTCTCCTATACCATGGAGGCCTTTACATAACAATATCATTACTTTTAATGACTGCCTGGAATTTCTTTGTTCTCTTTTTTGACAGATACCCTTTTTAGGATGTTTCTAAATTTTTTGTTTTAATAAATAATGCTGTCTGTGTTGATGAATATTCTTCCACATACATTCCAGTAATTTTTCTTGGGTCAAAGGGCAACACATTTAAACTTTGCATACATTGCCAAATTACCTTCTAGAATGGTTCTAGAAATTTTTATTCTCACCAACAATTCATGAAAATCACAATCATAGGATATTTTTCTAATTATATTATAATAGGGTAAAAGAAGCAGATGATATCCACCAACAGAGAAATGAAGTTCCTTCTCCAGCCCCCTAATTCTTCATCGAGTCTTCCTTGAACCCCACCTCCAACCGAGAAATCTCGCATGACCTGGTGGAATCGAGATTAAAAAAAATTATCATAACATGAGCAAAAAATGCAAACCTTCTTAACATAGATGGAAAAAAACCCAGGAAATCCCTATTAGAGTATTAAAAGAAAAACAGAAAAGGATGGGAGAGATTTTATCCAAGTGAAAACTCTCTTTGCTTTGTTTTGAAATTTGGTTCTCTAAAGGCAGGACCGTATCATGGCACTAACATATACGTTTAATTATTTTACATGTCCTATCTTGGAAGTTCTGGATAATATTGTAAGAATCCAGCCAGCTTTACAGAATATGATTTTCTGATGTACCACAAACATTTGGCCTTATGGATCATACCAGATAATTCTTTTGACAGTTTTACTTTTTTTCATTATTTTTAATTTTTAATTTATTTTTAGAGTCAGGGCCTTGCTCTGTTGCCCAGGCTGGCGTGCAGTGGTGCAATCACTGCTCACTGCCGCCTTGAACTCCTGGGCTTAAGTGATCCTCCCACCTGAGCCTCCTGAGTAGCTGAGACTTACAGGTGTGTGGCCACCATGTCTAGTTAATTTCAGTGTTATTTTTTAGAGATGGGGTCTTGCTATGTTGCCCAGACTAGTCTTGAAATCCTGGGCTCAAGTGATCCTCCCACCTTAGCTTCCTAACTGGGACTACACACATGCACCACTGTGCCAGTTAATTTTTTTTTTTTTTTTCGTAGCGGTTGGGTTTGAACTCCTGGGCTCAAGCAATCCTTTTGTCTCAGACTCCCAAAGCACTGGGACTACAGGTGGTGAGCTACTGTACCTGGTCTTTGAGAATTTAAAAAATGATCAGAAAAATGAGGATCCCAGAAATAGAAGGATTCAATGAATAGAAGAGGAAAATAGTAATAAAAAAGTTTCTTTTCTTAAAAGTGGTTAGGTCTATTTTTATTGTTTGCCTATAAGAACAGGATGTTTTCGATAATGGGTATAAAAACGGTATCTGAGAATTTGCTACCGTTTTAATTTTCCCAAACCATGTGCACACAGACTCAAGAAGAATATGAAGGGACAATAAGCCAGGGTGGCTCTTCACATTTAGATAAGAAAAAAATGCCATTTATGTGATAAAGGACTTGAGACCTCCTTTTAGGGACAAAGCTGCTGGACTTCGTGAGACCTCTCAGAGCCTAAGCACACCCGGAGATAGAGGCACTACCTTTTGCTCTTCTAGAAGTGTCATGAAGAGAATGGGGAGGTGTTTCCCCACTGATGAAAGGTTCTTCAGATTGCATGGAAGGACCCCATTATAGGGCAGCTTGCTGTTCTTGAACGCAGATACATCTTGGGTTTAATCATGGCCCCTGAATACCAACACCCATGCTAAATACCTGATATGTCAGGTGTTTAGGGCAACTGGATGAAGACGATATTCTGTTCTGCCAATGACAGAAATGAGAGAGAAATTCTAATGTACCTTCTGTCCTTATCAGTACAGGTCTGGGGCCATTTCAATGTTTTCAGTAGTTAATTCTTTCCTTTTGCATCTCTATGTCTGCCTTTCTTTGGTATAGGTGAGACCATCACACTCATCAGAGGCTTCTTCAACTCAGGTCATGTGGTGCTAGATACCCACTCTCTCTTGTTACTTCCTGCCCTCACCGATGCCCCTCGATCCCTTCACCTCACCGGTCATTGCTACCTCCCCGTCTGATTTCCAGGAGTAAATTTCAGAGATCTGTAGCAAGCTCAATGAAGCCCACTTTAAGAAACATTTATTAAATTCTTACCATTTGCCAGGCACTGTGTGGGGCTCTGGGGAATCTCTTTTTCTCAAGGCAACGTGTAATTGGGGAGATAAGCGCATATGCAAATAACTGTAGTATAATTACAAGAAGATGTGCACCAACATTTCTGGCTTTTGCCATAAGGCTACTAGAATCCCAGTGATTGTTTCAGCTTTTCCTGATTGGAAAAACGATGTTGTATGTCCCTACATAGCTAGCTGTAGAGCTTGAACTACATCCTATAGTAATAAGGAGGTCAGAGTTCAGTGACTGATCACTCTGGTGATGTGTAATGGATGGACTTGACAAGGACAAAATTGGGTGCAGGAGGACGCGTTCGTTGCACTCTTCTTGGAAGCTGATATGCAGCTAAGCTAGAGTATTGGTTGACAGCAGGGGAAGGGGACTTAGGATGTATTTAGGAGGTGAATCAAAGCACTCGCCGGCTGGTTAGCAGTGTGGTGGCATGAAGCAAGTGCAATGACCGGTGGAGTGTACCTGCAACCAGGTGATGCACGTGGGTACCATAACCCAGCCCCTTGAGACAGAAAATATAGAAGGAATACAAATCGTGGGAAACTGAGGGACATGCTAAAATGAAAATATCACACAGTGGTTGTATACATCAGTCAGAAACTCAGGGGCTGAAATGGAAATGGAATTACTCACCCTTTACATGTGAATGACTCCCCCATCTATGAGATTAGGTGAGCTCAGCCAAGGGAAGTATACCATAAAAAAGGGACAAGAGGCCGGGCAGGGTGGCTCATGCCTGTAATCCCAGCACTTTGGGAGGCAGGCAGATCACGAGGTCAGGAGATCGAGAGCAGCCTGGCTAACATGGTGAAACCTCATCTCTACTAAAAATACAAAAAATTAGCTGGGCGTGGTGGTGGGTGCCTGTAGTTCCAGCTACTTGGGAGGCTGAGGCAGAAGAATGGTGTGAACCTGGGAGGCAGAGCTTGCAGTGAGCCAAGATCGCGCCACTGCACTCCAGCCTGGGCGACAGAGCAAGACTCCATCTCAAAAAAAAAAAGAAGGGATAAGAACCTGACCCCAGAGAAGACCAGCATTTCATGGGATAGGGAAGAAAGAGGAGCCCACAGAGGAGGAGGAGAAGAAACAGAGCTCAGAAAGGTGCACGGTTCCAGAAGGATCTGAGAGTCTCCAGAAGGATCTGAGAGTCTCCAGGAGCAGGAAGTGGCCACCCGGTCAAATGAGGCAGCTATTCAGTAATACAAGGATTATGATGAAGTTCGCTGAGTGTCCTTAAGAAAGGCATAGCCAGTGGAGATAGGAGGCAGTGGGGCCTCAGTGGGTAAGAGTGGCTGAGTGAGGTTCAGAGGGGAAGAGTGGCTGAGTAGTGAGGGAGAAAAGCTAAAAGAGTGACCGGCAGTTCAGAATTTTTTGACATTTGGATGAGAAGGGGGTTGTCATCAAGAAAGGGTAGTAAAGTCAGGGAACTTATTTTTATTTTAGAGAATCAGATGAGAACTATTTGAAGAATTTTATAGGCCGAGGGGAAACCAGAGGAGGTTAGAAAGACAGGGAGAAAAGGAGCACTGGAAAATCTGGAGAGAGGACGGTTGAGCCAGTCCGGGAGGAGGGCTGGGTGCAGGGCCCCGGGGTTGTTCAGCTTTATTCTCTGATACTGGAAGTAGGACAGGTGTGGATGTGGATGGGTTTGTAAGCCAAGGGCCAGGAACCAAGGCAGCTCACAGCCAGAGGGCTCGGTTTCCCCCACAAGCACGAAGCCATGGCCTTGGATGACACTGATGGGCCTGAGGGTGTGTTGTTCTACTCAGAGGGGCGGACATGTGGGATCTTGATTTAGAGCTTGGTTCCACTCTCCTGTGGAAATGCATTTCACCTCCAGAAAACTTGGGAAGATGCGGAATAGTCCCGGAGAGAACTGGCAACAGCCCCATGGCCACAATGGGCCGCAGAGAATGCGCTGAGACACAGAGGAGGTGCCTGTGGTTAGCTGACCTCCCAGAGCCTCCTCCCCACGCCTTCAGTCAACCTCTCACAGCCTCCTCCCCACGCAGTCAGCCGACCAGAGCCTCCTCCCCAGGCCATCAGCCGACCAGAGCCTTCTCCCTAGACCTCAGCTGATCTCCAACAGCCTCCTCCCCACGTGGTCAACTGACCTCCCAGAGCCTCCTCCTCAGAGGGTCAGCTGACCTCCCAGAGCCTCCTCTCCACGTGGTCAGCTGACCTCCTAGAGCGTCTTCCCCTAGTGCAGCCGAAGGAAGGTGTACCCTGCCCCAAGGCTCGGGTACTTGTGAACAAACACATCAAAAGGCTAGAGGAGCAGAAAAATTCGGAATCCTTGCCCCTACCTGTATGTCAAGCAGAGTAGAGGGACGAAGCATGATGAAGACTGTCCTTGCCACTCAGATCCCTCCTTACAAAGTCATGGGGCAAATGGGTATAAATAATCAGGAAGTCAATGTTTTTGTTTAGTTTTGTTTGGGCTAGTCAGGCAGAGTTAAAATCATTTTCATAGCCTGTTGGACTTAGAGGGTGGAAAGGAAACTAAGAATGCTGCCCTCTACCCTCTTAAGGATCTGCATTAAAGGCCATTCCATGCCCTCCTTTGTAATGCATTCCAGTGTCTCACAATCCTCAGGAATTTTCATCTTAATGTCAGGCTTCAAAAGAACAATGTTGAAAAATTATATTAGAGAGTTCAAAAAGAAAATGAGAAAGAGAAGGATTCATTTCTTTTTTCGCTGCTTCAGAACTCTCCCTGTGCTTCCAATTGGACATGCTATTCTCCACTGCCTGGAGGCACGTCAGAAAACCATTAAGCAGTTTTGATGTGCTCAGTTAAAGGTCTATTGTGTTTCTCCCCAAACACAGCTACATTTTAGAGGCTAGCGTAGTTAGCTTTCTTTCCGGGTATGTGTGTCTTTGCACACAAATCTACGTAAATATGTGGTAGAGTATGTATATATCCCACATGCTATTAAACTTTTATCTTTATAAAATTATTTGAAAACTCTAAGAAGGGCGAGTGTTACTAAAATCTAGGGTCCATAAGCAAAGTCAGTTTTGCCCCTGAGGAGTTGAGATACGTGAGTCAATTCTAGTGCTATATTTTTGTAATAATTGTTGAATATTGTGATTTTTGTGGTGGTGGTGGTTATTCTCTGCTTAGATCTAAGAAGATTCTGAAATTTATTTATGTTCACCCCACTTCTAGTCTCTTTCCACAGACAGTATGTTTCAGACTTAGAGGGAAAATACAAAGATTTGAGGTGGCAGCTTTTCATTTTGATGTTTCCAGTGAGGCATGTGTATTGCTCTGGTTGGTTTATCACATTGTGAAAAATATGCATCATTTGGGAACTGTGTTATTGGTTCTTATAGCTCAATCTCCTTTTTCTTCCTGGTTATATTAAGACTAAGAAGAATATGTTCATTCTGGATAAATACAGAGCAAGAGAATGTATGCCCCAGAGCTGCAAAAATTCTTCAGAGAAAGTCATGTCCCCTGAACGTGCCTGTAGTCCCAGCTACAGGGGAGGGGGATGGGGACTGAGGCAGGAGGATCATCTGAGCCTTGGGAGGTTGAGGCTGCAGTGAGCTGTGATCAGGCCACTGCACTCCAACCTGGGCAACAGAGTGAGACCCTGTCTTAAAAAAACAATACAAATAAAAATAAAATGATTTTCCATCCACTGGATTGGTAACAGGTATGCTCAAAAGAGAGAGATTAAGACTCAAAATTATCTGAGGATGATTTTGAAGGCATGATAAAAGCATATTCATTCATAGCCTTTACAAAAAATAAAATAAAAATAATAATAATAATAAAAAGAAAGTCATGTCCCCTACCAATTTTTCCAGGGTCAGAGAATATGCCAATTATTTATAGACCACTCTAAAGTTACCTGACGTGTTTAAAGTGGAAATTGCCTGCAGTTTGCTGTGATTTCTTTAATAATCTGTATGCTGCCTTCTATCTCAGCTATGGTTTGGATGTTTGTCCCCTCCAAGCCTCATGTCAAAATCTGATCTCCAGTGTTGGCAGAGCGGGGCAGGGTAGCAGGGGCAGTGGCGCTAATAGTAGCTGTTTGGGTCATGGAAATGGATCCATCATGAATAGATTAATGCCCTCCCTTGTGGGTGAGTTCTCTTTCCTTTTAGTTGGTTACTAAAAGAGCCTGGCACACCCCTCTGCCCCATCTTTCTCTTGATTCCTCTCTCTCCATATGATCTCTGCACATGCCAGCTCTCCTTCACTTTCCACCACGAGTGGAGGCAGCCTGAGGCCCTCACTAGATGCCCAATCTTGCACTTTTTCAGACAACGGAATTGTGAGTGAAATAAACCTTTTCTTTTTATAAGTTTTATAAGTTTTATTCAGGTATTCCTTTATAGCAATACAAATGGACTAAGACAATCCCTAATTATTAAAACAACGAATTAGGGATCTAGAGTTCTAATTGCATTTGTAACCAGTCAAATGTGACAGAATTCTTGGACTTCCTAGTGGTTAAAATAATCTGTTATAAAATTGTCATTTGCTTGGTTCTCCAAGGACTCACTGCTAGGCCGTGTCCTACCGAGTTCATTTGTTCAGCATTTGGTGAACATAGTTTCTCCAGGTGGTTTGAAGATTCCATATGAACTAAGTCCAACAATCCAATCAGGGGTACCAAGCCAGCTTCAGAGTCAACCATTCATTCATTCTGTGCATATGTCTTAAGCACCTGTTATGTATGATCGGGAGCAAAACAAGGCATTTTCTCCTTGGGTTAATCTCACCTTTCATCTCCATATTTTCAAGGTTGAAATTAACATACATTCAGCTCTCATTTTCTGAGTACCAACTGTGTGAGGGGTGTGCTGTGAAGCACTAGGCGTGCGAAAATTAGTCATGCCCCTTACCCTCAAGGAGCATACATTTATAAAGAGCTCCCTAACTTCCCAATAATTTTCTTATGTCAGTACTCTTTAGAGGAAAAAAATAATTCATTGTGGTCTACTTGGTGGCCAAGTAATTTTGTTTTATCTTTTCAACTTCATATCTTATAACACATCTCTATGAGTGGAGAAAGTTCTTATGGGAATTCAATGATTTAATTTTTGGTTTGGACTAGCAAGAATATACATCTGATGATTAAGTTTGGATTTGGGACTAAAATATTCATTTTGAAGACAGTACATACATGACTTTTTATTAGATTAAACTGATTCTAATTAGATCAGCCATCTCTTGACATAAAGAAGACAAATCTATTTTCTTTAAAATGTGGCAATTTCTAGGAAACTGGCCCCATAATTCTAAATTAAAAGCAGGTTTCCACAAGTTGGATTCATGCTTCCTTTAGCCTTTGGTATTATATTTGGTCTGTTTAGTTAGTTAAATAATGGTAACAAAAGAAGACAGAATAGATGACGTTAAATAATGGGAAATTTAAGAGAGTAATTATGGTATTAGGTTGGGCCAGAAGGTGAGGGTTGTAAGTAATAAGATACCTGCTTTTTAAACAAAGTGTTATGTTTCTATTTGGCATGGCCCCTCTTGGATAAACTGTATATTTTATCCCATTCACATAAGCAAGAGAAAGTGAACTGTGAGGATAATGTTGGTTGAGACGTTTATAGGTTCTAAGATATCTTGTATGAAGTTGCTTAACTTCCTGTTTTAAGTGAAGGTGTTAAAATTCCAGTAAAATAAAATATTACACTAAGTGACTCAGGTATGAGGAGGTACAAAAAGCTTGGAAGTTTACTTTCTATGAGTCCAATGCAGGAGTAATCGACTTATTAAGTGGACACCTTGGATGAAAAAAAAAAATCACAGAAAAGAACCCACAGGCAAATGAGTCCTAGGAACTTTTTATTTTACCTGAAAGACATAAATAATGGAACTCTGTTGGCTATGCTAGAAGGAGCTGTCTCCAATGATGAGTGAAGTGATTACTCACTGGAGAGCTCTTTCATGCCCCTAACTTCAACATAGGAAGGGACCACTTTTCAAAATGTTGATGAAAAGAGAGAAATATGTAAGAGAGAGATGGATTCTACTCAAAGTTCTCTAGTTGAGTGATATTTTCTAGCCCATCTCTAAACATCATCTTCCCTAAGCCTTCTCTTCAACTGAAAGGCTCAAGCTAAAGAGGCGGTGGTGAGTTTTATGTGAGATTATTCTATATTCTAAGTCATCAAATGCTCCTTTGATAACTTAGATCTCTGGGTCAGTTAATTGCCCTCGTCACAAGGTTTTCATCCATAGCATCAATTTCCTGACTAGGTGCCATTATTTACTTATTCATAATACAGATAACTTACTATGTACTTTAGTACATAGTAATTGGGTTAAAGTCTTTATACAAATGTTCTTATTTAATCTTTAAACATTAAGCCCATGAGGTATGGGCTCCCCAATTTTACTGTTACTCCCCAGTTTTAGAAATGAGGAGATGGGCTTTAAAAGGTTAAATCATTTGTCCAAGTTTACAGACTGGGTAGGAAAATAAATTAGGTTAAAATGAGAACAAACTGACTCCAAGAACCCACACTCATGAATTTCTCCATCTAATGTCTCCAGAATGCTCCCAAAGTTGAATTTCAAAAAATCTCATTCATTATTTGGGAGAAGCTGGTAAGGTAGCTCAAAAAAAGTAACTGAGGGATGAAGCAGTAAAATGTCCCTGAGCTTACACCTAGCTTGAGGCAGTGCTGAATCTGAAATGCAAATCTCTTATGGGTGTTTATGGGCTTATCTCCTGCAGATGCATTTTGCTGAACTAAGCTTATACAGTCTTGGTCTGTGGATTGTGAATCAAAGCTGATAACACAACTGGGTATGAATCAAAGAAGTGTATCTTTGCCTACAGTTGCTTCTCTGTTTTTTTCGGAGAAGATCAGACCACTTTTTTTCCTGTCCCCTACTGCCTTCTCAGGACAATGGTCCTTTACAGATGAGTTTGTGGATGTCTTTATCTAAAAGACATTCCCCCTTGGTCCCATATCCTCCTAGACAGACTCTACCCAGCTGGCAAGTTTCCTTGCACATGTCGTCTGTCCCACAAAGAATTTCCTTATTGACTTCCCTTCCTCGTTTAGCCACTTCCTATCACAACCAGGTAAAATGATTTCTATTTTTTCTGGAGTTTTATAACATTTTTCCTATCACTTTCCGTGCCTATCTCCATGTGATCTTAGAATTATCTAGACACAGATCTCTCTCCTGTACTTCTATGGTGACCTTCTTGAAGACAGGATTTGTGTATCAGTCATCATAGAATCTCCGGTAGTGCCTGGTCCATTTACCTTCACTTACACAATAGGACTGTCAATATTTCATCAGAGGATGAATGCACAGAGGAAGGAAGAGCAGCTCACACCCTGCATCTCACTCTCTCTGCCTTGGTGGCCATTTCCCTATGACATCATGTTTCAGAAGTCATTTGAAACCTTGGTGCCTAATTAGGTAAAGTGGCTTCCTCTAATGTGTTAGGTTATGTATGTTCCATGAATCCCTGGAAATAGAGTCCTTCCTTAGTAAGGCACGGTGTCCTGTCTTAGTGAGACCTCCTCAACCTGCACCCCAAAGAACTCCATCCCAACAGTATGGAGAACATTTTTGTTTAAGTAGCTTTAACCTTCAGAAGTCAAAAATTATCTTGGAGGCCAAATAGTTCATTAACAAATAAGACCGAGGACTAGCCCTGGTCTTATCTTATTTGAGGTATAGAAATATCTTGTTTGGGGACCATTTTTCCTCAGTTAGGAGCAAAAAACTTTCATTTTCCTTCTTTGCTTTGAAGGAAGAAGCCTGTCATTTTTTTTATTTAGAAAAATATATTTTTCCATACAAAACATGAATTAGCTTTGCTTTTGGGCCCTAAATGCCAAATATCAACCCCTCCACCTCCCCCAGCCTCCATCAATAAATCAGTTACATACGTTCTTTGCTGAAGCAGAAAATACCCAATCCAATTGAGCTGGCTGGTCTTGCCATTGGGATGTTAGAGCCAACTAGGGTGATACACGTCAGTTGAACTCATAAACTTGACTTGATTTGGAGTCGTTCCTCCACTACATTGGCATGAAACTTGCTCCTTCTTGCCATATACTTCCCACTGGCTTGCAGCTTCGGAGTTTACAAGTGACTGATTATTATGTACACAAAAAATCAAATAAGGCAACAAGGGAAAAAGAGAGAGATCTTTCTTCTCCAGGAAGTTCAGGTGAAAGCCAGCATCCTAATCATTGTGATCCTGCAAAATCCAATGGCATTTTCCACAGGGTTGAGATTTTGAACTCAGTACATTGGATAAATTTTTATTTATTTATTTATTTATTTATTTATTTATTTATTTATTGGGACAGAATCTTGCTCTGTTGCCCAGGCTGGAGTGCAATTGCATGATCTTAGCTCACTGCAGCCTCTACTTCCAAGAATCAAGCAGTCCTCCCACCTCCGCCTCCCAAGTAGGTGGGACTACAGATGCACACCACTACTCCCAGCTAAGTTATTTTAATTTTTTGTAGCAACAGGGTGTCACTATGTTTCCCAGGCTGGTCTTGAACTCCCAGTGTCAAATGATCCTCCCACCTTGGCCTCCTGAAGTGCTGGGATGTCCAGCCTTGGATGGATTTTAAGTCCACAGCATCCTGCTGGTCTGCATATCCCCAGTTGCTGGAGCAGTTCTCAATTTTCTCCTGGGTTTTCCGAGCAATTATATAGTGTAGTAATTAAAGCCGTCTTGCTTCCATCACTTTGGGGGCAGTTTTTCAGCCTCGTGTATCTTCATTTAGCCATTCATTCCATCAGAAATACTTGCTGAGATCACAGACTGTGCAAAGTGTTGCAGGTGCTACAGACATGAGGATCTTGCTGTTGTTGGGGTTATTTTATAGAAGAAGGAGAAGATATAAATAAATAAATGACTGCAAGTCAACAAGATAAATGCTATTAATTCATCTTCATAAGTAATATAAACATAAAATAGACCAGGGTTACTTGGGTGTGACCTGTGGTGGGGGAGAATTCAATTGTCAGAGAAAGCTTTTAAAGAGACATTTTCAGAGCTGAGAACATGTGAGGACAGAGAAGCCATGAGCTGTTGCTGGGAATGGATTTTAGAAGGATAAGAATGGGAGCCAGAGAATAGCTAGGACGCTTCTTGGAGTAGTCAGACAAGGGAATACGGTGGCTAGGTTGAAGGGTAAGAGGTGGAGATGATTGACAGAAGCAAAGGAAGAAAGGATGAGTGTTAAACTTTTCTGTAATCCCAGCACTTTGGGAGGCCGAGGTGGGTGAATCACGAGGTCAGGAGATCGAGACCATCTTGGCTAACATGGTGAAACCCCATCTCTACTAGAAATACAAAAAATTAGCCAGGTGTGGTGGCGGGTGCCTGTAGTCCCAGCTACTCAGGAGACTGAGGCAGGAGAATGGCGGGAACCCGGGAGGCGGAGCTTGCAGTGAGCCGAGATCAGGCCACTGCACTCCAGCCTGGGCAACAGAGTGAGACTCTGTCTCAAAAAAAAAAAAAAGAAAGAAAGAAAGAAAGAAAAAAGAAAAAAAACCTAATTTTTACAATGGATCTTCCTCTCTAACACAATATTGAATCTGTTCCTAATTTTTCAAGTTTAGTGGGCCAAATCACACCCAGAAAAATCTTTCACTGTAGCCCTTTTGAAACACCATTCTCTACCCACCAATCCTGTGTGTCCATGGAGATCACCTTCTCAGACAGCAGGGTACCTGAAGGACCAGGGAAAACAGACCCTGAGTGAAAAAAGCTGATCTCAAAAAGTATGATATGGTAGGATTTTATTTCTGTAATATTTTCCAAGTGCCATAATTATAGAGATAGAGGACAGATCGGTGGCAGTCAGGGATTCAGAACCAGATGGGAGGGTGTGACTGTAAAGGGACAGAAGGAGAGAGTTGTTTTTTTATTTATTTATGTATTTATTTTTTTATCAGGGTGGAATGGCTCTATACCCAATGGTGGTGATGGTTACCTGAATCTATAAATGTACATATGATACAACGTGATGTAACTACATACCCACCCCAACCCCACACATGCAATTAGTGCATGTAAAAACTGGCGAAATCCACGCAAGGTGGGTTTTTGTTTTGTTTTGTGTTTTAAGACAGGGTCTCACTCGGTAGTGCGATAATGGCTCACTGCCGCCTCAACTTTCTGGGCTCAAGCAATCCTCCCACCTCAGCCTCCCGAGTAGCTGGAACTACAGGTGTGCTACACCACACCTGGCTGATTTTTGTGGAGATGAGGTTTCACCATGTTGCCTAGGTGATTCTCCTGCCTAGGCCTTTCAAAGTGCTGGGTTTACAGGCATGAGCCATGGTGCCTTGCCCCACACAGGTTTTAAAAGTGAAGTTTGATTATTTTGCAACTTTATGTGAGCCTAGAAGTATTTTTCTTAATTCAAAATACAAAAGTATAAATTGAAAATGAATGAATAATCCATTAACTGTTTACAAAATACAGTTTTATATCATCTTCATTAATTGTCAAACTTTGGTATGTATAAAAGAACCATTTTTAAAATGCAATTTGGGGTTTAGATTTTTCTCATTGTATAAGAATATCTGGGCATCCTTATTGGTGGCTGGAAAATGAGAGCCAGTGTAAAGTTGAAATGCTTTACCAAGTTTCAAAAGCAAAATTATAAAATTCTTTTTTAACAGCAAAAAAAAAAAAAAAGGCATATTTAATCAAGACTAGGCAAATTTGTAAGGGCAGAAAGTAGATTAGAAGTTACCAGGGGTTGGGGGAGGGGGAAATAGGGAGTTATTTCTTAATGGATACAGAATTTTTGTTTGGAGTGATAAAAACTTTTTGGAAATAGATTGTGGTGTTAGTTGCATAGCATCTGAATGTAATTAATGCCACTGAATTGAACATTTAAAAATAATTAAAATGGCAAAATGTACGTCACATATATTTTACACAATAAAAAGAAGGTGCCCTCTCAGTAAAAAGCACACTTACTTTGCCGGGCGTGGTGGCTCAAGCCTGTAATTCCAGTACTTTGGGAGGCCGAGACGGGCGGATCACGAGGTCAGGAGATCGAGACCATCCTGGCTAACACGGTGAAACCACGTCTCTACTAAAATACAAAAAAAAAAAAAAATTAGCCGGGCATGGTGGCGGGCACCTGTAGTCCCAGTTACTCGGTAGGCTGAGGCAGGAGAATGGCGTGAACCTGGGAGGTGGAGCTTGCAGTGAGCAGAGATCAGGCCACTGCACTCCAGCCTGGGCGACAGAGAGAGACTCCGTCTCAAAAAAAAAAAAAAAAAAAAAAGAAACCACACTTACTTTGAACTGTGTATGCTTCATATGAAATGGGATGTAGGTTCAAAAGTCAGGATATCTAGACCTACACAGGTATGAAAACAATCTGGAATAAAAATAAATTTCTGAGAATGGGTGGAATTATCTAGGGAGGGAAGGAAAGGGGGACCACAGGGAAAGCAGGTTGAATCTGTAGTCCATCAGCATTTAGAATTTGACCTGGAGTAGTTAGCAAAGGAGGGCAGGAAAGTAGAGCCAGCAAGCCAGAAGAAAGCCAGAAGCACCAATGTCCCAGAATCTGGGAACATGGGTGTTTCCGGAGGGCTTGAGTGACTGAGGACCTTGAATGGGACTGGGGGCTGGAGATCAGTGAGCAGAAGGAGTGGTCCACTGAATGTGGCAGCAGAGAGGACCTCAGTGAGGTACCTGGAGCCATCTCTGAACATGTGGGGGGCTGAACAGTACCCAGAATTAGGGCAGCAAGGCAGTCCATCATGGGCAAGCTTTTAGAAATGGGGAGGCAAGGCAGTTAGATTAGTCCATTCTCATACTGCTATGAAGAAATACCCGAGACTGGGTAATTTACAAAGAAAAGTTTACTTGGCTTATGGTTCTGCAGGCTGCATAGGAAGCATAGCAGTTTCTGCTCGGCTTCTGGTGAGGCCTCAGGAAACTTACAATCATGGCATAAGATGAAGAAGGACTCAACACTGCACGTGGCTGGAGCAGGAGGAAGAGAGGGGGAGGTTCTACACACTTTTAAACAACCAGATCTCACGAGAACTCACTCACTATCACGAAAACACCACCAAAAGGGAAATCCGCCCGCATCATCCCGTCACCTCCTACCAACATTAGAGATTACAATAGGACATGAGATTTGGGTGTCCATATCTCCAAACCATATCAGCAGGGACAGGGAAATATGGGTCGAGGAAGATGTTTTGTTTTAAGGTGAAAGATACCAGAACATGTGTGTAACCTCCAGTAGCCGGGGAGGAATAGAGATCATGATGAGCCGCAGCACTGCATCCTCCTGCCGGAAGATACCTGGAGTCACCCTGTCACCTGCTGCCCCTCCTCCTGGGTACTGCACATCAGCACAATCCCGAGCTTCAGCTTTTCATTAAAATTTGCAACATTTTGTCCCCTTCCCAGTCCCAGGGACTCCAATTCCTCCAGGAGAGTCAACATTCTTTCCCCCTCAAAAGCCACAAGCTCCATTTTCTTCCTTCCAAAAGTATTGGACCTTGGAAACAAAGTTTGTTCATTGTCCTTTGCATACAGAAAAACACTGACCCTCTAGAACCCAAAGCTCTGGCTGCATTTTTGGTACATGGAGAGAAATTCCCTTTCCTTCTGAGGCAAAGATCCCACAGCTGACCACGGAAGTCACAGTTAAACATTCCATCAGTTTATTCTCTCCCATTAATTGTAAATAACTCCCATGCCACCTTTTTGTAATTAACTTTGTAACTGACTTACATAGTGTTATTTAATATGTTGTAAGCATTTTCCAATGTCACTAAATCTTCTTTTACTAAATAGTCATTAATGGTTACACAATATTTTATGTTTTGGACATTCCATAATTTGTTTTAGCAATATCATATTGTCAGATATTTAGTTTCAAATAAATTTTCAAATTTTTCACTACACTAAATGATATTACAGTGTTCATTAATCTGTTGGTGTATATCTGACCATGCCTTTAGGACAATTTCCCAGAAGTAGAATTTTGGGATTAGAGGATAAGAACATTTTAAGTATCCAAGAAAAAATTGTCAGTAGAAGATAAATTGTTAATTTATATGGTTAATTTAGTTGGGCACTTCTGTTTTGTCCGTTCTGATACAGCCTTCCCTGAGTTTTCAGCCTGGGCTGTTTGATCAGGAAGAGGAACATTTGCAAAGTAAAAAATACCGTGTGGCTTTGGGTTTCCAGCCAGACTTGAACTTGGTTAAGACTGTGGCCATCCTTTCTCTCAATGAAAAGAAAAGACAGATAATGCGACTTCTTAAATAACACTAATTTTTCTTACTAAACAGTAGGATGAGGTAAGTGGACACAAAACAGAAACATAAAAGCAACATTTTCTTGGAAATACTCAGGGTTTATAAAATGAAAGGAAATGTATTTGGAAAGGTGTCTTGAGGTTGCATGGGAGCAAAAACGATTTGAGAGGGTCTGAGAAATTATCTGGAGGTGCACAGCATGAAGCAACACATTAAGAGTGTTCAAGACACATCTTTGGGTCTGGAATTGCAAGTAAGAGAATAAATGACAAACTGCTGACAAGTTTACTGCATCTCCCCTGTGACTCCTACTGGGCTAAACAGGAAAGTGAGCAGAGACCCCTGGTATAGAGCTAGAACGCATCACACAGGGCAGCTGCAAGGGGAGTCCAGAGAGCAAGAAAGGGGGATGATTCCGAATTTAGAATATGGCATCGAGCACTGTACTCCCTAAATGCCAAGTGCTTTCTCTTCTCCAATTAGTATAATCATAACACCACTGGCCACAATGAAGAAACCTGGTAGAAATTCTGAACCTTATGAACCTGAAAAATCAGTCTACAGTAAAGGGAGGTTGGATTTATTCTTTGTGTCACTTTCCCATTAGTTTCTTCTGACCTGCCCCATCCCAGAGAATGTCACTGACCTGCAATGAGGAGAGGGCTTCATCGGCTGTTTCTACTGGACCCTTCAGAGCTGGCTCAAACAGAAAATGGCTTTTGTTATTAAACAGGTTCATGGAGTTGGAAATGCAAAACAAAATATAGCAAAAGAAACTCTTCCCCACCCTACCCACCACATATATATACACCAATGTTAACTCAGTTATTTTTCAGAAGCCTCAGAAAATTCCAGCAAGCAAAGTCACCAAACACAATGTTTGATGTAAGACTTCTTGAGTCAGAGTTATTCTGATAATTAAGTTAATTCTACATGGTGCTTAGAATGATCCTGGCTTGTGGAAATTGTTGACTATGATGCAAACTCCATTAGGGCCAGGGGCCTGCACTGATGCTCAATGAACAACAGCAATGCCTGGTACATGGCATGTGATTCATATATATTTGTTGTTGAGTTTTATTATTGTAGTTGTGAGATCTGAGTAGCATGCATGACACTAGTATTAATAGTAGCAAATATTTATTGAGTGCTTACTACGCACAAGACACCATGCCAAGAGCTTTATATTTCTTATTTCCTTTAGTCCTTATCATACATAACCCTATGAGATAGTTACTGCTATTTTACCACTTTGATGAAAGGTGATATCAGGAGAGATTGCGTAAATATCAGGAGAGATTGAGTAAATAACTTCCCCAGATCTGCACAACTAGGAAGTTAATAGCCTGGATTAAAACCTGGGTAGTCTGGCTCCAGGGCCATATTAATAAAATAACGAAATACGTTCTCTTGCCAAAACCACTATGTGAAAAATTAAGATGTTATGCAAGCCCCAATTTATGGGGTGTCTTGAAGAAATGACATGTAAGTTAGGAAGATATTGGTCATCTCTGTCTCCAACTGGTAGGGTGGTATAGACCACCTGACCTCTTCTAGGAAACAGACAATTGCCAAGCCGCCTGCATTTGTGCGGAGACCCTGTCGATTAAGCTGAGCTTTCTCTCCTAAATTTAAAAAACCATTTTTGCATGTTTTCTTTCTCTGTCTGACTCTCTACACACACATATATGTAGTTGTATGTATAGTTATGTGTGTGCATATACACATACATGTATATTACACACACACACACATATATATATGTATCTGCTTAACCCTTTGAAAGCAAGTTGCAGATGTTACAATAATTCATTCCTAAATACTTTAGGATGTATCTCCTACAAATAAGGACGTTCTCCTACATAATCACAATGCTATCATTACCTCAAGAAATTTAACATTGAATGAATACTATTATTTAATCTATAGTTTATACCTCTAGCTTTAAAAAAAATCCAGGATCATAGATCAAAGATCGAAGATCTCAGGTTACATTTATTTGTCATGTTCCTTTATTTTTCTTTAACCCAGAAAATTCCCTTGCATTTATTTTTCTTTCATAGTGTATTAGTCCATTTTCACACTGCTATAAAGAAATACCTGAAAAAAAAGAAATACTTGAGACAGGGTAATTTATAAAGGAAAGAAGTTTAATTGACTCACCATTATGCAGGCTTAGCAGGAAGCATGGCTTGGAGGTCTCAGGAAACTTACAATCATGGCAGAAGGTCAAAGGGAAGCAAGCATGTCTTACATGGCGGCAGGCAAGAGGAAGTGAAGCAAGAACTTCCAAAAACTTAGAAAACCATCAGATCTCATGATAACTCACTCATTAGGGGGAAACTGCCCGTATTATCCAATCACCTCCCTCCCTCAACACATGAGGATTATTACAATTCGAGAGATTTGGGTAGGGACACAGAGCCAAACCATATCACACAGCACAGGCAATTTTAAATAATTCAGGCCGGCTGGTTTATGGAATGTGACATACAGTTTGGAAATGTCTGATTTGTTCCTCTTAGTTAAATTCAGCTTATGTATTTGTGGGGGAAGAACCACACATAGGTAATATTGAGTCCTTCCCAGCACGTCACATCAGAAACTACATGCCATGTGTTCCATGATTAGAAATTCCAGCCTGGTCAACAAAGCACGATCCTACCTCAAAAAAATAAAAAATAAATATTCAATTTGATTACTTATCCAATGGATTTCTCCACTGTGAAGGCACCTTTTCCTCTCTGTAAATAATTACTAATCAGAGGAATAGCAAGTGAAAACCTTGTGACACTCCTCTTTTCAACAACGTTCATCCAGTGGTTTTACTACCCAGCAGTGATCACTGCCTATGTCAATGATTGCATTTGTAACTGTAAAACACCCCACTTGCATTTGACTTTTTAAGAGAAGGATTATTTGGGAATGAAGGTCCCATGTATCCAGGCCCTTTTTAAATCCTTGCTTAGGCATCCTACTCCCCGTGTCTCTGTTGAGAAATAGAACTGAAATCTTTTAAAAAATTTATTAGGATCTCAAACCATTTTCACATTCAGCAGTTTTGTAACAAAACAAATGAACTCCAGAGTTTCAGCCATGGCCAAGAAGACAGCATGGTATTTTCCGTATAGAAACACTTCCTTGTGTATCTATAAGGTTTTCAAAATTATCTGTGGGATATTTGACATAAGAAGGTGCTAGTGATCAACCAAAGAGGGCAACTGCTCTAACATAAATAGAGCATTACTCTAACTCGTCTTTTTAGTCCATTTGGAGTTTAATGTTAACAACTACAGATAAGGTAAAAACTAGTCAGAAATTAACATGCAGTCATTGAGTAGAATACATTCGCTCTCTTTCTATTCATTTACTCAGTCTTAACACAAACGCAATTTCAGGTGCAGACTTGCTCTTTATTACTGATGGCTGAGATGAAAGGCTGAAGGTGAGAATGCCGACTTTATCTCAGGTTATAAATGTCAGAGGGAAGCCAGGCGTGGTGGCACCTGCCTGTAATCCCAGCTACTCCAGGGGCCTAGGCAGAGGATCATTTGAGCCCAGCAGTGAGCTATGATTACACCACTGCACTCCAGCCTGGGCAACAGAGCAAGATCTTGTCTCAAAAAAATTAAAAATAAAGAAATAAATATAAGAGTGTTAGCAAGCTTAAGATTTTTGGTTAAAAATTACAAATCTTCAAATCAATTTAGCGTTATTATCCTACAAGATTAGATTTATCCCTGAGGAGCAGGCAGCAATCTCTGAGGAGGTTGAGCTCCTGGGATTCCATCTTCAGTCCATTTCTTTTCAGACTTTATTTTTTTAACCAACTGACTTTCTTCTGTATCATTTTAAGAAAAATAGTCAAGGTCTAGGAAGTTTTAGGAAGAAAACGTCCAGGTGGATGTCATTCCCCTCTTCTCATAGTTCTCAAATTCTGTAGTTTCATTTATTTCATTCAGTTCATCACTTTTTAACGTGTCAATCACCAGGTTTGGGGCTGCACATCCAGATACAGCAAGAAGAAAAGTGAAGGCTTTTCAAGCAAAAACTGATGGCAGTGGTTTCCGCCTTCTGGGGAAATAGCCAAATTCTAATCTGGAACAGATGATTCTTGGATTTAGGGAAGCATCTTGATGAGGCCTGATGGACTCTCTTGGGTAAGAAGGGTGAGTGCCCACCCTCACCCCAGCTCACTCACAGTGAGCCTGACTCCAGAGCTGCCTCCACCCAAAGCAGCTGCCCCTGGGAAAGGGGCTGAGCCACAGCACTGCAGCCCTGGGAGTTCTTATTGCCCAGATGTCTCCAGTGTTCTCTGCCATTCGTGTGAGAAGTGCCTTGAATATCTATGGAGAAGCAGGGGTTGCTGGGTTTTTGAAATATTCTTACTGAGAAGAAAAACGTAACAATATCCTAGCAAGCCTCTTGCTGAGATTGGAGGTTCAGAAGCCCTAGATAACTTAATAGCTAAGTCTCACTGCAGAGACCCTGGGCACTGGAAAGAAACAGGCACCCTAAACAGCTGTGGCTTTGAGTGACTTTGCCACTGCAGCTGTCACAGAAAGTCTTAGTAAGACTGAAGATATAATAGACATAGGGACTTTCTCAAGCACCAATGTGTATAGTCATCAGTTTCAGAATATTAATGAGAAATTGATACATAGATACACATATCTATAGATACATATGTGTATATCTCTATTATACACATGATATATACTCCATCTTAATACACATGTGTATATGTTTAATTACATGAATAAATGTGCACAAAATTTATCAATACATTTAATTTTCAATTCAATGTGTATTCCTTTGTTTCCTTTGTTTTATTTATCCATTTTTTATTACTTGGGGAAAATAGTCAAAATATTGTACATGGAACTAGAAAAGTTTCCAACTAACATGAGCTATATGCTAGAAATGCACAGCATATTTTTGGATGGAGAAAGTTACCATATACTCTTTGGAAAGAGAATAGTGAAGCAGAACAGAAATTGAAGTAATTAGTTTAAATATGTTCCTCAAAGGGAACTGTCAGTAATTAGTACAGGCAAGGAAATAGTTGGGCAATTAAGTTTATTATTCATTTAAAGATTATTCACTGGACACTTGCACTAGTAGCAGGTGATAACGTTGACTAAGACAGTTGCAGCCTTCAAAGGTCTCATAGTAGAGTTGAGAAAACAGTTGTATGAACAGACAGTTTAGCACTATGTGATGAGGGGTAAGGTAGAAAACTTTGTAAGTAATTATAGTGGCATCAAGAAAAAGACTCTAACCCAATCAGCAGTAGGAAGTGGGGAGGGGACAGAGAGGATGTCCTGAAAGACTTCTGGAGAAAGCGTGTATTAGTCAGAGTTCGTCAGAGAAATAGAACCAATATGACAGATAGATATGGATAGATTGATTGATTGATTTAGATGGGTGGATATAGATACAGCTGTAAAGACATTTACATAAATATGTAAGAAATTGGCTTATGTGACTATAAAGGCTGACAAGATCCAGGAGAGTTGATGGTGCAGTTCTAGTCCAAGTCTGAATGCCTGAGAACCAGGAGAGTTAATGTTGTAGTTGCAGTTCAAATGCCAACGGGCTTGCAACCAAAGAAGAGCTGATGTTTCAGTTCAAGTCCAAAGGCAGAACAAAACCAATGTCTCAGCTGTAAGCAGTGAGATAGTTCTCTTCTATTTGTGGGAGGATCAGCTTTTTTTGTTCTAGTCAGGCCTTCAACTGATTGGATGAGGCCCACCTACATTTGAGAAGGAAATCTGCTTTACTCAGTCTGTGATTCAAATGTCAGTCTCATCCAGAAACACCATCATAGACACATCCAGAATAGGGGTTGAAATGTCTGGGCACCCTCTGCCTCAGTCAAGTTAACCATCATAAGATGATGCCTGAAATAACTCTTAAAGAATGGAGTGTAACTTGCTAGACTGTGGAATAAGGGTGAGTATTCCAGGCAAAGAGAAAAGAACACACACAGGCGCGCGCGCGCACACACACACACACACACACACACAGTGTGTATAGAAATTCACATGCAGTTTACCATCCCACCAACAGTGTAAAAGTGTTCCTATTTCTCCACATCCTCTCCAGCACCTGTTCAACCATTATGGAAAACAGTATGGCGATTCCTCAAGGATCTAGAACTAGAAGTACCATATGACCCAGCCATCCCATTATTGGGTATATACCCAAAGGATTATAAATCATGCTGCTATAAAGACACATGTACACGTATGTTTATTGTGGCACTATTCACAATAGCAAAGACTTGGAATCAACCCAAATGTCCATCAGTGACAGACTGGATTAAGAAAATATGGCACATATACACGATGGAATACTATGCAGCCATAAAAAAGGATGAGTTTGTGTCCTTTGTAGGGACTTGGATGCAGCTGGAAACCATCATTCTCAGCAAACTATCGTATGAACAGAAAACCAAACACCACATGTTCTCACTCATAGGTGGGAACTGAACAATGAGATCACTTGGACTCGGGAAGGGGAACATCATACACCGGGGCCTATCGTGGGGAAGGGGGAGAGGGGAGGGATTGCATTGGGAGTTATACCTGATGTAAATGAGTTGATGGGTGCTGACGAGTTGATGGGTGCAGCACGCCAACATGGCACAAGTATACATATGTAACAAACCTGCACGTTATCCACATGTACCCTAGAACTTAAAGTATAATGAAAAAAAAAAAAAGAAAGAAAATACACATACAAAAAAAGAAATTCACATGCAGTTCTAGCTGAAAATCCTTGAAGCAATGCAGAGATTTTAAGATGATAATAAACAGCAATTAGTAAGTTCTATGTAAGTGTAGGATGAAGGAGAAATGTAGGGAGGAGAGCAAACAAATGTGCAAACACTATCTTCTTTCATTGCTTAGAATCTACAAAACAATTTTCAGTGGAAAATGCCCACCTCCCAGTGATGTTATCACATTATGGTAAACTGTTATCAGATTGAATGGAGGGGTCAAAGAATGGACTAAACTTACCCTGAATTCCCCTCTATCACAAATATGTCTCCAGTAACAATGAATTTTTCTTGTAAGAAAACATAACAGTTGAGAGAGAAAATTCTATGCACCACTACATTACTGCTCACACATGCCTCAAAATCCCAACCACAAAAGATAGTAAACACAGTCCATATTAGGCCTCACCTTTGTCCACCTCACTTTTGGGTGGAATGGTACAGTTAGCCAAGCATCACATCAACAGGATAGAGAAATTGGCATCCTTGAAATAATTCTAAGAACATTGTCAGACACTGAACTCTTAAGTTCAAGGACTCTAGCCACCTCAGCCTACTACCAGGCTAATAATAGTAGTAATGATACCAAAATGTTAAAGACAACATTTATTAAACACTTCTGTTGCTAAGCACTTTACATAGATTGTTTTATTTAATCTTAACTACAATTCTATCAGATATGTAATCCTAAAATCCCTCTTCCATATATGTAAAAAGATGAGATTCAGAAAGGTTAAATAATTTGGTCAAGTTCATATAGCTAATATATGGTAAAGCCAGGATTCAAAATTAGGCCAGGTACATGAGATTGTGCCACTGCACTCCAGCCTGGGCAGCAGAGTAAGACTCCATCTAAAAATAAATAAATAAATAAATTTAGGCCAGGCACAATGCTCCATACATGTAATCTCAAAATTCTGGGAGGCTGAAGGAGGAGAATCCCTTGAGTAAAGCAGTTCAAGACCAGCCTGGGCCTTATAGCGAGACCCCATCTCCAAATAAATAAATAAATGAACAAATATAAAAATTAAAAAAATTAGCCAGGTGCAGTGGTTTGTGCCTGTAGTCCCAGGTACTTGGGAGGCTGAAGTGGGAGGATAACTTGAGCCCATTATGTCAAGGCTGCAGTGAGCCATGATTATACCACCGCATGCCAGCCTGGGCAACAGAGTGAGACCTTGTTTCAAATACATAAATAAATAGATGTGTCTGATGCCCTTCAGCCTAATTAGAATCAGAAAATCTGGGTTTGAACCTGGTGCTGTCACTTACTAAGTAGGTGACCTTGAGTGTTGCTTGTAAATGACAATGGTATGATATATACAAGCACTTTGTAAACCAAAACCCATGAAACCACAGTATGATTGTACTATTTATAAAGTGAAGGTTGCTGTACTAACAGGTGGCAATAGAGAAAAATTAAAGTGAAGGAGTTGCCAAATGAAATATATTCCAACAGCCCTTGACAATCACATGTACTTTCTAAAGGCATGCAGAGAGACTATCTCTAGCCCCCAGACATTGTGAAAAACCAGTCTCAGGTGTGTAATTTATTGATCAGGTTTGTAGCTTTTTAGGCTTTTGGTTACACAGGTAATCATATAAAATTACTTCTAACAAGCTATAGGAAAGTTATGTTCATAAAAACAGTAATTATTATAACCTAACATTATGAATGATTGTACTAAAATATAAATATATATTAAATACTTGTTCCTACAAGGAATAACAAGAACTATTTTTCAATTCTGAAATTATACTCAACCTTAATTTAGATGACTCAGCTGATTTCCAGCATGGACAGTGAAATGAGTGAATTTTGCTTATGACATGCCTGGTCTCAACACAATACACTTCCAACCAGGGGAGGTCTAAGCAAATCAGAATGATGCTTGTTTTTAATAAGTTTAAACAATTTCAATTTCCCTGGCAAAAGAGTAAGTTCTTATAAGGTTAAAGTCTTGACAGTCAGCAAAAATACTTGTTCAGATGCCAAAAGATCCTAGTCAGGTTGGCACCATTAGTATTACAAAAAAGGTGTCAGTACAGATAAACTTACAATTTGCTCATCATTTTGGATTGCAGCTGAAATACAAGTCAAAATATCCTACTCAAGTTAATATTTGAGACTTTTCTTTTTGTTCTTTCCCAGTAGATCATGGAACTGTGATGATTGCATGAAACTTTAATAATAATAATGATTATGAAAATAAACACTAAATTTAAAGCTTACATAGTGATGGAAATGGTTATAAATATTTTACAAATATTAGCTTTAAAAAACTTCTCAATAAGCTTATAGGAGGTAATGTGTCAATTAGCGTTTACTTTATAACAAACTACTTTAAGACTTAATAGTGTTAAACAATTGCCCTCGTTTTTGCTCACAATTCTGCTGTTCAATGATGTGGGCTGGGCTCAGCAAAGTGGTTCTTCTGGTCTTGATTGTGCTTATTCATGTATTTGTGTTCGAATGGTGTTTGGCTGGGGGCTTTCTGGTCTAAGATAGCCTCAACAGGGATGGCTTGTCTCTGCTCTGTGTGATCTCTCATTCCTGAACACAGTAGCCTGGACTTGTTCATATGACAGCTGGGCATGGTTCTCAGAAAGTGGAAGCAGGCAAGGCATCTTAAGGTCCAGGTTCACAACTGACACACTGTCACTTCTATCACATTTTATTGACCAAAACAAGTCACAAGGCTAGACCAGATTAAAGGGGTGGGAAAGAGACTTCACTTCTTGATGGAAGGAGCTGCAAAGTCCCATTGCAAAGAATATGCAGATGGCATAAAGACTGTGGACATTTTTGCAATCTACCACATGTGGGCATTCTTACTGTCACCATTCTTCAATGAGGAAACAAAGGCTCAGAAAGGTTATAAAACTAATGGAAAGTCACACAGCCCCTGATTTTCATTTCTCTCTTAATCAGTTATTTCCCTACCCTGTGAAAAAGAATATGTATTGAGTTAAAGCTGAGTGGTAAGGAATTTAAACAAGATTCAAGCTAAATTTTAACGTGATTTAGAAAGGCTTATTCAAATTTTAGCCCCAACCACAAAGAACACACTAGTACCCTAGTAAATCAGAAAATGGTATTTGTCTTTTGAGGAGAGAGTGAATACAACAATTTATCACACTTTGAAAGAACATACAGTTGGTTTTCCTTTTAGTTTTAAGAACAAAAAGAGAAATATTTGACTTCTGCCTTTCCTCATATATCACAAGAAAATCTCATTACTTTTTGATTCAGAATGGAAAACGGAGTTCTCTTTTTCAAGATTTTCTTAGGAGTTGGCAACATTTTATGTATGTAAACTGGGGTTAGATGCTGTGAGTTCAGTCTAGTGTCAGCAGCCATCTTGTCTAAGTGCCCTGTCCCTCCCAGGGTTGGATCTAGCCGGTCAGTTGGCCGCTGCTTGGATAAAGGAACTCATGAATGGTTTAGAGCAATTTTTCACCCTGGGCTATGAAAGTACAGAATGAGCAGGTTGAATCATTGGAAGCAAAGTCTCTGTTGGTTATTTCTCATGAGACTTCAAAATTCCTCACACTTTCCCACAGTGTTTGACTTAATCAGAGGTCATCAGAGAGGCAAATATTCAAAATATTTAATTGGTTATTCTGGGTAATGTTATAGGTGACTTTTATTTTCATCTTTACAATTTTGTTTTGTGAACAAAAATTTCTACTATAAAGGTATTATTTTTATCATCAGAAAAAATGATTAACAAGATCTGTTAGTGACAGAGGCACATGAATGAAGATGGAATTTGGAATCTACACCAAATATCATCATTTATAATTCAAATAGGTAAGGATAACAATACTTTTTCTTACGATCGTCCTTGAATTACACATAAAATATACCAGCTGGGGAACTCCCCTGCCTTCTGAGCCAGCCAGCAGCTCCCAAGCTGTGGTGACACTCCCAGGTCATGAAGTAAGTGGATTGCTGCTGCTGAAAAAACTCTGAGGCTGAGCATGAGAGTTTGTGTTTCTTTAAAGAAAAGAAATTCCAATTGGTTCTCATATTAATGAACCTTAGATACCAAAGTATCCCTTATTGAAGCACCCTGGTCAGCCCTTGACCAGTTGAAAACTTTTATATTCCTTCTTTTCTTTCCTTCTTCTCCTTTCTGCTTTCTCTAGAAAATATTGTAATTGGCTGGTGCAAGAGACATTAAAAACCGGCTGAGAATTTATACCTTGTATCACAAGATGACTTCATATGGAGATCCCTCACAAGGCAGCCCATTTATTTTCTGATCACCTCTAATTATTAGAAGTGACCATTTCTGGGCATCCTCAAAAGTCTTTCCTGACTATCTGTTTTCTACCCTAACCTGGGTAAGTGTGCATCCTTCATTCCATACTACACTGCATTTTATCAGATCTGGACTTACCACCCTGGTGGTGATGGTCTTATTTACACAAATGTCTTCTTTGCTAGTATGTGAGCTCTTTAAGAGCAAGAGCTGAGTGTTGTTCATGATGGATGTCTAGCACTGGGACAATGCCTGGTTCATAGTACATGTTCATTTAACAGTTGTTGAATGAGGGAGTGAATGAATGGTATGGTTTAATGAATTTCTAATGGAGGTATACCCTCCCTAGAAGGAGGGCCCAATGAATAATGTAAAGAAAAATGGCTTGACTTCTTGCTCCCTGGCACAATCACAATTGGCCTGCAAGTACTGGGCAGAGAACTGTTTACAAGGCTGTTCTCCCAGCTCCTGGTGCCACTAAATACTGGGAGCACACAATTTCATGACACAAAGCAGGAAAGGGCTTAAGAGACTCATCAGACTCAGACTTCTTAGACATCAAAACACTCTTATGAAATCATATTTTGATGAATGAAGGGTAAATTAGTAGGAAACGTGGATTAGGAGTCCCCCGGAGCACAACTGGGTTGAGAAACCAAGAGACCAAGCATCTGCCTTCATATAGTTGGAGTTTCTCAAACCAACGCATACAAGTCTCACTTGCAGAAACACCAAGCCTTCCTGTCACGCCACCAGGCAGGCCAGTGAGGTCTTTAGGGATCCCCACTAGTGAGTCAGGGCACAAATGCACATGACAGGGGCAGGTGCTCCAGGTAGTTTAGCTTTGCTTTGTTATTTAATTATTTATTTATTTATTATATATTGGGTCTCATTTTGTCACCCAGGCTGGAGTGCAGTGTCACGATCAGAGCTCACTGCAACCTCGAATTCCAGGACTCAAGCGATCATCCTGACTCAGCCTCCCAAATAGCTGGGACTACTGGCATGTGACAACACGCCTAATTTTTAAATTTTTTTTAGATATGAGGTCTCGCTATGTTGCCCAAGCTGGTCTTGAACACCTGTGCTCAAGACATCCTCCTGCCTCAGCTTCTCAAAGTGCTGAGATTACAGGCATGAGCCACTGTGCCTGGCCCAGGTAGTTTTTCTTAATGCATGGTGTGGCTTCACCAGGAATCCCTGGTGGGATCTGTTCCTGCAGGATCAGAGCTTAAGGCATTCAGTGCAGGCCCATTAGAGAAGACGTTCCAGACTCTGCCAGGGGAGAAATTTTGATAGCATAATTAAATTCCAAGATGAGACCGGAAGGGTGAAAGGTGTAGAAATCAAGTCAGGGAGTGGAGAAGAGCGAAGAAGTTTGGCTCACAGAGGAGTCCATGGGTCTGGAGAAGCCAATCTTGCAGAAGAGTGCAAAACTCTCCATCTGTGACAGTTTTGGGGTCTCTTGTGTCTGGCTTGTTGCATTCATCATGATTCTCTACTGTTTATCTGCCTCTGACCCTCTCCCTCTTACCTGTGTACCCTCTGACACTCTTGAGATCCTAGTGGAGAACGCATCTCAGCATTATAAGAGGGAATCCTTTTCTAAACTTCTTGACACGAGGTTATCTACTTTTTGCTTGGATTCGCTCATGGATGTGGAGATCACTCCGTCTCAAAGCAGCCCATTTCTTTTCTGATCACCTGTAATTATTAGAAAACTCTTGCTTGCACGGAGCTGAAATCTCATTCCCTAGAACAGTGACCTTGTGGTCTGTGTCCTGCAGAAACACAGATTAGGTCTGAAAAATACATCTGCATGACAGACCTTCCCCTTCTCTGTGAACCCAACAGCCTTAATCCCTTCTGCTCCTTGCAGTTGATTTCTAGACCCTGCACCCTTCTAGTTGCATCTTGGAATTCACTTTAGCTTATCAAAATCTTGCAAAACGATAATATTCCAAGCTGACTACTGCTGTAATAGGAAAACTGCATCCCTAAAACCCTTTGCAGTATTATTTTTAAATCACAATCTATATAGGTCATTTCAATGAGAAAAAAGTTGGTGGTGATGGTATGAGGGAGTGGTTAGAAGCTAGAGTTTCAGGCTCCCAGCTACAAAGTTGTTTATTTTCAGCAGGAATTTCCACAGCAAAGACGTCCTTGTAAGCTTATTTTGATTTTGCAACCTAAAAATAATAAACAGGTTTATCAAACTGGGAGGGGGGAAAGGAAACTAAACATTGAGCAAATTCTGAACTGCACGTAAGCACAGATGAAAATCAACACATTTTGAGCCTGGAAAAGTAAAAGGAAGCCAGCATTGACAACCATCAGCGAAAATCAAAGGAAAACAATGGCCCCGAGTGGTCGCTGTGTGCTCTTGGGTGTCTACTGCACACCAGGCTATTTCCCAGCTGAGACCACACTATCAGCCCGTAGCATACTTGGAAGTCACATAAAGTGAAAATACTCTCTAATGAACTGATTTCTTCTATCCAGTTCACATGACGAAAACTTGTCTGGTAGAAAGAAAAATCTTGTCATTGTGCTGTGATTTTAACATCAAAAGATACAGCATCTTTAGCCAGGCATGGCGGTGCATGCCTGTAGTCTCAGCTACTCAAGAGGCTGAGGTGGGAAGATCCCGTGCGGCCAGGAGTTGGAGGCCAGCCTGGGCAACATAGTGAGAACCCGTCTCTACAAAAAGTGAAAAAAACAGCTGGACATGGTGACAGGTACCTGAAGTCTCAGCTACCCAGGAGACTAACTGCATCCCTAAAACCCTCGGAGATGGGAGGATCACCTGAGCCCAGGAGTTTGAGGCTACTGTGAGCTACGATCATACCACTGCATTCCAACCTGGGCAACAGGGCAAGACTCCAACTCTTAAAGAAAAAATTAAAAATAAAGGAAAATAAAATAATAAAAAGAGATATAAAATCAATCATGTCCCCCATTCTAAATCTTTTTCTATCCGTGAATCCTCATTTCTTAGGAAGCACGCTTGTCACATCCCAGTGTAAAGACAGCAGCTTTAAGATGCACTGGGCAAAGCCACCTCTGCCTGTCACTGACAACCCCACGCCCCACCTTTAAGCATATTCCCCTCAGCCTTGATCATGCTTTGGTACCCTGTGGTCAATACTTCTTATATCATACGTTGATAACTGGGAGAACCACGAAGAAACAGAATTTTCATATGAGGTTAAGTACTGCTTTAACTGGAAGTTACTGTAAGTGGGTTCAATGTACATTGTCCCAGTTAAGCTTGGTAAAACTGCAGGCTGAAATTGAAATTGCTTTCCCATGCTCTCTGTGAGTGGATGTTGAGAACCAGGACAAGCGTGTCTAGCTCAGGGTTTTCCCTCCATCTTTCTACTGGATTGAAAGTCATTGAAATGGGCTCTCCTCTCATATCCCCACACTTCAGAAATGATTAAATTCTGGTCTTAGCAACCATCTAGATTTGGTATTCCAGAAATCAGGGATATCAAAGGCAGATGATGACTTGGGGGAATGGCCTTAGGATATGAAATGCAGCAAACAGCGCCTCCCTCCCCTTTGCTGAAGGGAATGCTGTCCACGCTCTGCATCTCTGGGTCCTTGTTTTCCCTCTGGGATGATCATTTCATGGGCTAAAAAGCCATAACCATAAAGATGAAAATGCTCTAAAGTGAGGTGTTGCTTTAATCTTTCCATCACTGCCTGCTCTCTCAGCAGCAAAAGGGCTTGGACTTCCCCTGTTTGGATGTGAAAAAGAAGTCTCTGCCCCACCCCCATTCCACATTCCTCTCATGGGACAAAGAGCAGGGATGGGAGGGAGGATTCATTTCAAAGGAAGAGTGAAAGATGTAACTCCTCACTGGTGTCACTTAATCTGTGATGGTGGAAAGCAGGCTCTTTTCTGTTTACTGGATACTGATCAGAGATAGGATGATGGCCAGGGCACAGGACATGGGAATCGTGAGAACCAGGCCGGGAGGGCTTCTCTCCCAGGCTAATATTATTATGCATCCCTCATGTCAGTCGTGGGAGTGAGGAAAGCTGCCCTCACAGCTTCAAAGTGAGCCTTGGCAATGTGATACAGATGGCAATGAGAAACAGAGAAAAGCGAAGAGCCCCGGTTCTAGCCCAGGCGGGGCCCTCACCCCTGGACTCAGGCCTGGCGTGCCTGGAGTGGGAGAGGCTCATCTGCTAAGGGCACTGGGGACCTGGAGACTCCACCTTCAGCGTTCCTTGTCACTGATTGTGATTTTACTTGGGCAGGTTGTAGCTTAAGCCTCAGCTACTTCACCTAGAAAGTGAGAGTGTTGGCCTTGAACCCTAGGCGATCTCAGTGACAGCTCCAACTCTTCAGATCCATTTACTCATTCATTCATTAGTTTATTTGTTCAATCAGTAGTCACTAGGCTTAGCCTATTAAATAAGAGATTGGATTAGATCTTACCTTAGGCATCATTATTCTAATTACTTCCTTCCTTCCTTTTTCCCTCCCTCCTTTCTTTCCTTCCTTCCTTCCTTCTTTCTTTTCTTCCTTCCTTCCTTTTTTCCTTCCTTCCTTTTTTCCTTCCTTCCTTTTTTCCTTCTGTCCTTCCTTCCTTTTCTTTCCTTCCTTTCTTTTTCCTTCCTTCCTTTTTTCTCTCTCCCTTTCTTTCTTTCTCACTCCCTTTCTTTTTCTCCCTTTCTCTCTTTCTTTTCTTTCTTTCTTTCTTTCTTTCTTTCTTTCTTTCTTTCTTTCTTTCTTTGTTTCTTTCTTTCTTTCTTTCTTTCTTTTTCTTTTCTTTCTCTCTCTCATTCTCTTTTTTCCCTTCTCTCTTTCTCTCTCTCTTTCTTTCAAGACAGGATCTTGCTTTGTTGCCCAGGCCAGAGTGCAATAACACAATCATAGCTCAGTGCAGCCTCGAATTCTTGGACTGAAGTGATCCTTCCACCTCAGCCTCCCAAAGAGATGGAACTAGAAGTATGTGTCACCATACCAGCTATTTTTTTTTTTTTTTTTCAGAAACGAATCTCATTATGTTGACCAGGCTGGTTTCAAACTTCTGGCCTCAAGTTATCCTCCTGCCTCAGCCTCCCAAAGTGCTGGGATTACATGAACCACTGTGCTCAGGCTAACTATTCTTTTTCTAGGTATCAAACAATCCCTTTTCCAACCTACCAATTCCTGGGCAGACAGCTGAATGCTGAATTTCAAAACTAGTTGCCCTTTTAAGTTAAACTGTTTCTTAAAATAAAAATTGTTTGTGAGGAGGAGGGTACCCCACAAAGTACTCTCTACATCAGTGGGAATTAGCTTATAACTTTAGTTCTGATGATAATGAAATTCTGAACAACTGTGCAAATCTAATGGGGGCAAAGAAGAGAATGGAGAATGAGAGAATAGGAAAGCGTGGGCTCAGGAGGGATCCTGACTGTGTGCGAGTACTGGATGCTGGGAAAGAGAATTATTAGGACAGGCAGGATGTTGTGCAGGGCCTCGGATCCTGGGCAAAGCATAAGGCATGGCAGCTCCATACTACTCTGAGAGTGTCTATGGCCAATAGCACTGACTTGGCAAAACAACTGAGGCCATTTTTCTGCATTTATTTCTGAATCAGAGAGTAATGTCATCTGCAAAGACTTCATGGGCCTCATTTCTAGACAGGAAAAATCCCCCTTATTATCTTCCTAAATTATTTCCTGTAGGTTCCCCTCAAGTAAAACCACTAAGCTCCCACTGATCCGGTTCCCACTGACACATGGGAGTGGTGCCCTCAGTAAAGGAAACTCAAGTCCCTAGAACTTGGCACAAAGTGATATGTGTTTCAGTTCAGGCTGGTTACAGAGAAAATGAAGGCATTTTTTGCCTCCAATTCCTGAGAGGAAGGGGAGATAGCGAGCTCATGAGGCACTCTGCATCCCTCACAGGGAGCTTGTTTCCCTGCCTTTCTGGGCTTCGTGATGGAGTACAGCTACATAGCTGAGCCGGACTTTCCCCATCCATTCTCAAACTGCTTCAGGGCCATTAATGTGCATCCAGCCTGTTAGCTTTCTGGGATTAATAACATCTACTGTTGCCATAACAGCTTGTAATTTGTGCTTTCAAAGACACTGATCTCATGTGCATTTCGTGTGCATTCCCTGTGTATTCCCTGTACATCTCCTGTTTATCTCCTGTGCATGTACAGGACAGGGACAGGGAGCAACAGCACGATTTGATGGCTGAGGAAACAGGCTCAGAGAGGCGGTGAAGTGACACCATAGGTTCACAAGGCCAGAAACAACAGGGATAGCTAAGGGGGAGGCTCAGGATGGCTGATCTCTGCAGAGGTTTTGCATGGAACCCTGGGCCTTGTTAAACCACAAGTCCTTCAAGGCCCCCCCGAGCTCCACGTGAGTCACAGGGCTCCTTCTGTGGAGGGTGGCTCCCCACTTGCAGGTCATTTCTCAGATGCCAGAACAAAGCATCTTCTCACCAGAGCCCAGAATTCTAAGCTCCATTTGCCTTATGCGCCAAGGTTGTCCTGGAAGAGCTTACAGATCTCTAGGGAAAAGAGAAGCAGAGAGATGTTAGGAGAAAAAGCGAGAGTGTCAAGCACTGGACAGGGAAAAGTGGGGGAAAGTTCAGGGACAGCTGTCTGGAAGGGCCCCTAAGTAGACCCAGAGTCTAGCAGGAGGTGGTCCTGCCTCCTATCCCCCAGTCCACACTCACCTTCCCCCCTTTCATAAAGCTCAGCACCATCAAACCAACACAGGGCATCTTCAGGGCATGCGCATAAATTGGGGAGCTCAGAGACCACGAGAGGGAAGACGCAGGAAGCAGTCTGAACCCATTAGCGCTAGAAAGCCAACACCATAATACCCTTCTACGCGGATGCTGCAGAGAGAGCTTGCTCTACCTTGGCTACTCGGGCGAGCTGGTTGAGTTTGAAGTGGTGACCGCCCCTCTCAATGCTCCCTTTCCAGGGGGCATATTGTACTTCTGTGACTGCTCTTCTTTCTCAGGGCTGCTTTTGATGTTCTGGTTCCCTCTGCACAACACAAGTATCCAGGTTGCAGCACTTTGGGAGGCTGAAGTGGGAGGATCACTTGAAACCAGGAGTTCAAGTACCAGCCTGAGCAACATAGTGAGACCCTGTCTCTACCAAAAAAAAAAAAAAAAGGGAATAACGGGTGGATAGATTATGGATAGATTTATGATAAAGCAAATATGACAAACTGTTAAGTATAGAATCTAAATAGTGGATACTATTTACAGGGACTATTGTATGTGTTTTAGCCAGCTTGGCCTGCTATAACAGATACCATAGGCTGGGTGACTTAAGCAACAGAAACTTCTAACAGTTTTGGAAACTGGAAGTCTGAATGGGTATTCACTGTATTGCTGTTTCAATCTCCTTTATGTTTGAATTGTTTCGTAATAAAATAGTGGGAGAAAAATGCTTCCAAGTAAATGAGATGTGTTTCATTAGTGGATAAAATTGGCATTAGAAGAGGGAGTTGAAAGGGCTGGGCATGGTGGCTCACACCTGTAATCCCAGTACAGTGATTGGGAGGCTGAGGTGGGAAGATCACTTGTGGCCAAGAGTTTGAAGCTGCAGTGAGTTGTGATCATGCCACTGCCCTGCAGCCTGGGCAACAGAGCCAGACCCCGTCTCACCCAAAATTGTTTTAATCTAACATAAAATAAAAACAAGTGTCTGGGTTGCAGTGTGGGCCCTGGGTTCTGTGTGCAGCTAGGAGCAACCTATGCCTCTCTGTTAGTTTCACTATTGTCACCAAGCATGCTTTTCTGAGCATTTGGGGACTGAAAGCTGACTTGATTCTTCTCTCATGTTCATATTAGTCCCACAGACCAAAATTCACCCTAGTGAGTCAACGTTCTGCTTGCAGGATGCAAAGATCTTTGCAGGGGAGAGTAAAATACAGAGAAATGAATGGGGGACAGAGGAGGAAGGCGGTTAGCTTGTCCAGTGCTTTTATTTTGATTTTTTTAGGCTTAAAAAACCCTGAGAGTTTGTTTTTACAAGCTTCTCTGCCATCATCTGTATTCTAGGGTTCTTTGAAATACATTTCTGTGATAAAAATCTAAAATGCTAAACTGTAATCAAAGCTAGATATCTGTAAATAATCTGTAATGTAAAACCAGACACCACCACATTGTTTATAATTTTTTTTTTCCCCCACATAAGAGCTGAGCTGAGGGGTGGCTTTTTGCCAGATTTTAGGAGAAATTTCCATTTGTTGAATATTTTTCCCACAATATATTGGTGCAAATTAGATAGTGTATATGGTGTTATATATGCGTACATATGTCTTGTTCTGTATTTTGTCTTTCAAAATTATATTCTTAAATTTCTAAGTGGTAGAAATTATTTCTAACTTAATATCTTATACTTTCCCTTAGTTTTTGCCATAATGTACCCTCAGAGTTACTTCTCTAGGTCTGTTTATTCTTCTTTCTTTCCCAGTAAGCAAGACCGAACCTCAACACCGATGCATTTCGAACAGAGAAAACCTGCCTGTCACACTTTAGCAGTTACTTATCTGTGCTAATCAGAGCAAAGTAGAGCTATTGAAGAATCAAGGCAGCCAGAAGGTAGGAAAACAGGCATGCCCATGAAGTTTTGGGATATGTTTCTGATTCTGAGGCTTTTCGATTAGATGGAGAGGTCACTTGAGCAGAACTGACTCGAAGCCGGCCCTGCCCAGCTTCTCCACCGGGACTCCGCCTCCCTACCCCATTGCTCCCTGCCTGGTGGGGCAGCCTAAGCAGTGTTTCACATCTCTTCAGCCTTCCTAGGCACTTGGTAAAGGGCCTGGTTACAAAGAGCCTTCTCAACATGTTAAGAAGTAAGGGAATTGTGTCCTTGGCAAAACTTGGGATGAAATGAAGCAGGAAGAATGGGTAAGGCGCATGTTAAAACAGAATACAGTAGCCACCACTTATCCATGGAGGATGTGTTCCAAGCCCCCCAGTGGATGCCTGGAGCCATGGGCAGTACTGAACGCTATATATACTATGTTTTTTCCTACATATACATAGTCACAATAAAGCATAATTTATAAATTAGGTACAGTAAGAAATTATAGCGATAATTAATAAGATACAACAATTATAATACACTGTAATAAAAGTGATATGTATGTGATCTCTCTCTCAAAATATATTATTATTCTGTACTCACCTATTTTTTGGAGCACAGTTGATTGTGGGTAACTGAAACAGTGTAAAGGGAAATTGTAAGGGGTACTCCTACATGCATTGTAGCCAGCTCGGCCTGCTATAACAGATACCACAGCCTGGGTGGCTTAAGCAACAGAAACTTCTTTCTCATCGTTTTGGAAGCTGAAAGTCTGGGATGAGGGTGCCAGTATGGTCAAGTGTTTTGTTTTTGTTTTTGCTGTTTTTGAGACAGAGTTTTGGTCTGTCACCCAGGCTGGAGTGCAGTGACGCAATCTTGATTCACTGCAGCCTCAACCTCTGGGGTTCACACAATCCTCCCATCCTGACATTTGAGTGAGATCCCACCTCAGCCTCCCAAGTAGCTGGGACTTCAGGCATGTGCCATCATGCCCAGTGAATTTTTGTACTTTTTGTAGCGATGGGGTCTCACTATGTTGTCCAGGCTGGCCTCAAACTCCCCAGCTCAAGCAATCCACCTACCTCAGCCTCCCACAGTGCTGAGATTACAGGTGTGAGCCATCACACCCAACCACGATCAGGTGCTTGATGAGGGCTGTCTTCTGGGTTATGTCCTCAAAAACCTTACCTTGGTGTGTGCACACAAAGAGAGAGTGAGATCTCATGTTTCTTTTTCTTTTCATAAGGGCATTCATCTTAATCTTGGAGGCTCCACCCTTATGACCTAATTTAACCCTAATTACTTCCCAAAAGGCCACCCTCCAAATACCATGACGTGAAGAAGTAAGCCTCCAACATACGAATTTTGGAGGGGACATCAACATTTAGTCCATAAGAATAATCATAGTACTTATAGTAATACTTATAGTAGTACTTAGTACATAAGTAAGTATATAGTAACACTTATAGTAGTACTTAGTATATAAGTAAGTATATAATATTACTTACTATATAAGTAATATTATATACTTAGTAATAGTACCTAGTATATAGTACTCTACATAGTACTTAGTCTTAGTATATACTTAGTAATAGTACTTAGTATATAATTATTACTTAGTAATAGTACTTAGTATATAAGTAATTACTTGTATACTAAGTGCTATAGTAATTACTAAGTAATAGTACTTAGTATATAATTATTACTTAGTAATAGTACTTAGTAATTACTTATATACTTATATACTAAGTACTATTACTAAGTAATAATTATATACTAGGTACTATTACTAAGTACTATGTAGAGTACTATATACTAGGTACTATTACTAAGTATATACTAAGTACTATTTAGTACTTAAGTACTAAGTAAAGTGCTTATAGTACTAAGGCAAGCAAGTTCTAAGGCAAGCAAGACGTGCAACTGAGAAGCCACTCTGTGGGGAGTCCACACTCTCAAATCAGAGGCTGCATATGTCTCCCATGGCGGTGGGTACTGAAGGATTCAGCAAAGTTGCTCCCATCACTTTTGTAGGCTGACCTTTGAGTGAGATCTCACCTACTTCTCATCCATAAGACAAAGTTCTGCACCATGCCTAATATTAATATTTCCCTCCCTTTCATGATTTGTGTCTTGCACACATGATTTTTGCTTTATTTACATATCATCTGTATTATTACCTTTTCACATTTTTTAAATTATGAAAAAAGTATAGAAACAAGTATGCCAACATTAAAGCAGTTAATTCTGGGGAATTAGGATTTGAGGCAACTATTTTCTTTTCTACTTCATACCTTGTTTCCTTTTCTAAACGAATTGCTTTTCATGTTTTAAAAAATGAATTACTTCCTCATAAACAAACTTTTAATATTGAATTTATTGACCCAAACACACCAGTAGCTATCTAGCCCTTACTCTGTACAGCTTCATTAACTAAAATTTGTATGTGAATTGGGAAGTTTGTTTTGAACTGAGGCACCTTCTAAATCCAAACGCTTGGAGCTGTCCCTGTGTGGCTTTGGGAAACCTTCTCAAATGCAGAGGAAGTCTGCTTTCCTTAATTTGGATGGTTTGACCTTGAATTCCACGTTAATAGCAACCACTTCTTGTATTGCACTCTACAGTTTGCATGCTTGATTTTATCCTCACAACAACCTTGAGATGGAAATACTGATTTGGTCTAGTGATTTTTCTGAAGTCACACAGTGCGGAGGTGAACTCCAAATCAAGTTCTCATCGTGGCAATACTCTGACTTTCAGGATCATTGGGAAACTTCACATCCACTCACATCCTGTCCAGCATCCAAAGTCTGAGGACGCAACTGTCCTTGGTCAGCCTGGAATATGCCCATGGCTTCAGGAGGGCCACCGTACAGCTGTGCTATGATGATCAACAAAGAGATAAGGAAAATTCTATCTATGTTTACCTTCTGTTTTATAAAGAACTGACCCTAGGTGTCAATTTGTCATTTCAAAAGAAAGTAACATTATTTTTACATCGTTCCAATCATTTTGTTAATGTTTAATTAGCAATTATTTAACTACCAAGTATCAATGAAATGACAGTTCGGTTGTTATTCCAGCATTATGCTAAGTGCTACGGGAAATTTACAAAAATTATAACACAGTCCTTACCAAAACAGAGCCTCCTATTTACTTATGATTTTTGAGTTATGAAGATCTTGATTGAGATTTTGTTTTAAAAGTACTCAACATCAATAAGAAGGGGGGAAGTATGGTAGATTATCTAAATATTTACAAGCATTTTAATAACACAGCTAGATGTTTTCCATGGCTTTGCTTTCTGCTAGGAACATAGTGTCTGGATCACAATTTATAATTTCTCACTCTGGGGTCATCCTCTCCCAGTGGCCAGAATCTGATAGTTTGGTGTGGGATTCAGTGAAGAGCAGCCTTGGTAGAGTGGGAAGGAGAGTAAAGACAGGAATGGACACATCCAGGCACTAGCCAAACAGTTTCTTCCTTCTGGAAAGGAGGGGTTGTGCTACATACCTAGGGTGCTACAGACCCTGGGACAGCTTTTGGAGAAAGTGGCTGAGAAGGGGATAACCTTTCATCTTGGTGGTGTGAGGATTTGGGAAGAAGCCTCTTTGCTTGGGAGGTCCTGGTCCTGAGCTTTTCCACTAATTGGCCGTGCATGGTGTTGATTTGCCATCTCACCTCTCTGGATCTTAATCTACTCCCTAGTAAAATGAGACAGTTGGGCAAAATTATCTTTGAGTTTCTTTTGAGCATTAATGCCCTGTTTTTCTAAGAAATCAATTAGTCAAGCAGTTAACCAAACAGGCCATGGGGTTTGCAGAGGGTCTGCACTTCCGTGACCTTGGCTTCCATCAACTCCACATGAGAAGTGCTGGATAAATATGCACACATGCACAGACACATGTGTGCATGCATACAGAACTTATTTTCATGCCTGTTCTTATTTTGTCCTGTCCAATAACTGCAATCTCACCTTCAGTTTTTAAAAGTACCAGAGATCTCTAGTGTATAGCAGATGTGAAGATGACTGCCCCAGTGTTTCGAGAATGATTTCTCTATGGGGAGTTAGGAGACTATTTGGTGACTATATCTGATGCTGAGCATATTCAAAATGAGACGGTTTAGCTACAGAGAGACGCTTGTCTGAGAATGCTGCCGCCGGACACCACAGGGTGCCAGAACTCTCTCCCCGGTGCCTGCTCTGAATGCTCCATGTTCAGGCTGGAACATGGGTAGTTGGAACTGACTTTTATTTCGCCCTCCCAGATCCAGTGAGAAACATCAGGAGCATTTATTAGTCATAGGTGCAAGAGCCCTGGTGGGTCAGCCAGAAGTCAAAACCTGAGGGAGAGGGTACAGGTAAAGCCTGCATGGAACACTGGACCCAGGCATTAATTAGAAACACTGGTGCCCTTGACAGAGCCAGCTTGTATAAGTTGGTGGGACCTGTGTTCACTTCATAAAGATGTTTTATATGGTATTCCTGGCAAAAGCTGGACACTGTAAAAGAAAAATAAAAGAAACATTATTGGTAGCTTGTGGGGGGTGTCTTAGTCCATTTTCTGCTGCTATAACAGAATACCACAGACTAAGTGATTTATAAAGAAAAGAGATTTACTTGGCTCATTGTTCTGGAGGCTGAGAAGTCCAAGAGCATGGTGACGACATCTGGTGAGGGCCTTCTTGCTGTCATGACATGGCACATGGTGTCACATGGTGAGAAAGCAAGTATATGAGACAGAGAGAGAAAAAGAGAAACAAACTCCAGCAAATAACTAACCCACCCCTGTGATAACTAACCCACTTTCTTGATAACAGCATTAATTAATTCATGGAGGTAAAGCCTTCATGATCTAACCACTTCTTAAAGGTCCTACCTCTTAATAACATCACAATAGTACTAGAATTTCAACATAAGTTTTGGAGGGGACAGTCAAACCATAACAGGGAGTTTAAAAAAAAAAAGTGTCTTCTCTGTCAGTCAGCTGTCAAACCACCCTCCTTTCCCCTCTAAATGTGGGAGAATGAGAATTGTCAGAATAGCATAGTTTCTGCCGTGATATGAGTTCCTAGGGAAGTTGGTTAGCCTTTCTGAGTAATGGTTTGCAGTTTGTAAAGTGAAGACAATAGTATCTCTCTTGCCTTGCCTCTTTGGGCTGTCTAAATATGTTCAAATAAAGCAGAGAAAGGGCTTTGAAAACTGTAAACTACTATGCAAATGCATGGGTGTCCTTATACTTCTAATTCTCAGGCCAGATATCCAGGGTGACAATGTAGACAGAGATTAGAGTAGTGATTCTCTACTGGCAGAAAACTTGCTCCCCAGGAGATACTGGCAATGTCTGGAGACCTTTTTGGCTGCCATTTTTTATGGACTGTAGGTAGTGAGAGAGGAGGTGTGTCACTGCTAGTACCTGGTGGGTAGAGGCCAGGGATACTGCTCAGCATCCCACAACACTACAGTGCATTGCACAGCCCCTCAACAACAAGGAATTATCTAGCCCAAAATGTCATTAGTGGACTAGATAATTGAAGTTGATGTTGAGAAATCCTGGGTTATAAGCATGCTGATAACCTACAAATGAGGCTCCCTGAAATCTTTTCATTTTTCAGAGAGACAGGGTCTGTTGCCCAGGCTGGAGTGCAGTGGCATGATCATAGCTCAATGCAGCCTCAAACTCCTGGGCTCAAGCAATCCTCAGCCTCCAGAGTAGCTGGTACCATTGGCATAAGCCACTGTGCTTTGCTAATTTGTTTGTTTGTTTGCAGAGATGGGTCTTGCTATGTTGCCCAGGCTGGTCTTGAACTCCTGGCCTCAAGCAACCCTCCTACTTCAGGCTTCCAAAGTGCTGGAATAACAGGTGTGAGCCCCTAACTCCTCTTCAGGTCTAAGCTTAGTCATTGCAAGGAAACAAAAAGGGGTAGTCCCACAGTTTATAATGATGGATCAGGAAAAAGCAAAAACTAGATTTACAGCAGTGAAGCAATGGAGAACTTATCCAAGTGAACTTGTTATTAAGTGATTTGTCTCTGCTCTTGATGCCAGAGCTGAGACCTGCAAATCACATTTCTTCTATGCCAGTTGCTTCCTGCTAGGTGCTGCTAACAAAGGACACTGGGGAGAGCCTTGAGGAGAAGAGTCCATACTCCTGCCGCATTTTTTCACTCCTGCACTTCCTGTTCCCATCAGGATCCCCCCGGCAATGTTGCTTTGCCCTGGCCATGACTGGCTGTCCCAGTAGCAGCAGCTGAGTCCCCTTTGCAGTTCTTTCAACACCCACAGAAACTGCCTCTTTGCATCCCCCAAGAGGCAGCTTTCACAGCAGGACATGGTCCCCTTTGCAGAAGTCAGAGTTTCAGTCCAAGGAGTCCTCCTCCAAACTTTAAGATGTAATAATTCCAACCTCTTCCTTTGTGTCCTCAGCCCGAGGGCAAAGTAGCTGCTTCCTTCACTTTTCATCTCCTTGATACCTTTGTGTTTCATGGTTGCCTTTTCAGTTCTTTAATATAGTTAAAAATTCTGTTTTTTGAGACAGGGTCTCACTTTGTCACACACGTTAGAGTGCAGTGACACATTCATGGCTCTCTGCCACCTCGACCTCCTGGGCTCAAGCGATCCTTCCACCTCAGCCTCCCAAGTAGGTGGGACCACAAGCATACACATCACACCCTGCTAATTTTTGTATTTCTTGCAGAGACGGGGGGGTCTCACTATGTTGCCCAGGTTGGTTTTGAACTCCTGAACTCAAAGTATCTTCCTGCCTCAGCCTCCCAAAGTGCTGGGATTACAGGCTTGAGCCACCAAACCCGGCCAAGGATTCTTTACAGCAAATTCCCTCTTACACTAACTGGTGTGCTTCCTGGCTCCTGGATGACTGCTGGCTGATACAGGAATGAGGCACAATCTCCTTGCCACAGTGAGGAGACTCAGAGAGGTACATGTCCCACCTTGCTCTAACTGCCTCGCATGGCAGTTTTCTCGGTGGGAGGGGAGTACTTTGGTCTTTTCTTCTGAGGTTTGCAAACAGCATCATGGTGAGGTGTCATCATTAAAGGTGACAATATATTTCACTCCATCAAAACAGATTTGTGAGGCTGAGGTGCTGCAGACAAGGAAACAAGAAGCTTGTGAGTTCTTGGGTCTCGACAGGGTTTTCCTGGACTCTTCTGGCCAGTGGTCTCATTTGGACTTCACCAAATCCACAAGACAGGGCAACCCAAAGCTGCCTCCCAGAGGAAATATCCATCTTCCACCATCTTATCAACAGCTGTTTGTATCTTCTCTCTCTGAGTCACATATACAGGATAGCAACTTTGTGTAGAACATGAAAGCTTCTCTCCATAAAAACAAAGTTAAAATAAAAAAAAGAATACATGGTAGAAAATCATTCATTTGCCAGATCTATAAAGACAATAAGAAATGCCCCAGCTTGGGAACACATATCACTTGGTTTATGGGAAGAAACGATGAGATACCTATCTTTATTTTCAATAAGTAAATATTTAAAAGAATATACTGCTTGTGTATATTGCTCTGTCCCAGCTGGAAACTGTAGTTGCAAAATAGTCCATGAGCAGCCACCAAAGAATGGAGAGGAAATGAAAACAAAGCCACAGGGCTCCGTTGTGGTGCAGCCAATGTCCTCAAGTTATTCCTTTCCAGGAGGACAAAAGGAGAAGAAAGAACACCCTTGAGGGGTGTGAACATGCAAGTGTGTCATTCCTTAAAGCCTGGAGTCACCGGGGCTGGGAAGCTGTGTCTCCAGGGGCTGTCACCCGTCCGACATCTCCCCTCTGACTGCAACAAGGTGGAGTCCGTCAGGGACCACATCCCTGAGGGTCCTGGGCTAGAAAGACCAGAGACCACCTCGGGGTAAAGAATGTGGGGACTGGTGTTTTTCTTCCCTGGACAACTCCCTCCCCATGATAAATTTCAGAGTTTCAAGGAGGAGGAAACCTTGTGCCGAGCAATCTGGCAGCTCCTAGAGAATCTGCTTTCAGCCCGTAGAGACATCCATATGGCAAGATCTCATCTAAACCCCAAATCACCCCTCAGTAGATACATCCATATGGAGCGACCACATCCAAACACAAAAGCACCCCTCAGTAGCTCAAGAACTGAGCCTGTGGTCAGTCCTTCTGGGTTTCTGAGAAAAAGAAAGAGAACGTGTTTGTGTGTGTGCCTGTGTATGTGTGTCTGCATGTATGTGTGTGCATCCACACGTGCATTTGAATTACGGAGATACAAACAGCTCTGTCAGAATGCCAGACTAGTTTCCTTATTATTATTATTATTATTATTATTATTGTGATCCTAATACTTCTCTAAGACTAGAAAAGGAAATAAAAGGCATATGGATTGGAAAGGAAAAGGTAAAACGGCCCCTATTTGCAGATGTCATGAAGATCCACCTAGAAATCCCAAGGAATCTACAACAAAACTAAGCAACAAACATGGTTCCTCTTATTATTCCTGTTTCCCTGAGTTCTGTTCCTCAAGCTCTCTGAAAATTCCCAGAGTGACCCTGTCTGTACCTACATCTTCACTTTTAATTTGAGGCCCTTCTTACTGTTTTCTCTGACACTTTTAGGGGGAGACACTCTCCTGGCGCACTGAGGGCTCCTCTCCTTTCTCTCTGAGCAGAAGCCTAGGGCACCAGGCAGAAACTTCTACCTTTCTCTTCTCACTGCACTCGTGCTTCCATAGGGCTTTCCTAGAGGTCGGGGAAGGTAGGCTGGGGGGCAGAATGGGCTCAGGGAGTGACCAGGAGCACAGTCTCTATACTCTCACATCTATCCTGGTTAATTTCTGCCCAACACTTCTGGTAGAACAACTCTGTGCTCTCTTGGTGATGCAGCTAATTGGGGACCCCCAGAGCCACCATACCTACCCTCCTACAGGGATGAGGGTGCCACCTCGTCAGACTAGAGAGTGCTGTGGAGAATGCTTGCATCCCCCAACACAAAATTCGTATGTTGAAACCTAACCTGCAGTGTGATGGTTTGAGAACGTGGGAACTTTGGGAAATGATTAGGTCATGAGGGTGGGGCCCTTGTGAATGAGACTAGTGCCCTTATAAAGAGCAAGATCCTGTCTCAAAAATAAGTAAATAAAATTAAATTAAATTAAAGGGACTGGTGCCCTTATAAAGGACATTTTGGGAGGCTGAAGCAGGAGGATCACTTGAGGCCAGGAGTTCAAGACCAGCCTGGGCAGCATAGCCAGACCCCATCTCTACAAAACAACTTCAGAATTAGCTGGACATGCTGGTTTGTGCCTGTAGTCTCAGCTACTCAGGAGACTGAGGTGGCAGGATCATGTGAACCTGGGAGGTTGAGGCTGCAGTGAGCTAGGATCGCACTGCTGTACTCCAACCTGAGCTATACAGCAAGATCCTGTCTCAAAAATAAGTAGATAAAATAAAATACATAAAATAAAAGGGACCCTAGAGAACTGTCTTATTCCTTTCCACCGTCTGAGGGCCCAGCAAGAAGATGGCCACAGAAAGCAGACCCTCATCAACACCCAGTCTGCTGGTGCTTTGATCTAGGGCTTCCCAGCCTCCAAACTATGAGAAATAAACATTTGTTGTTCAGGCCACCCAGTCTATGGTACTTTGCTATAGCAGCCCCAACAGACTAAGATAGCACGCTAATGGCCTGAATACCCAGTGAGTCTGGGAACCCAGGTTCTCCCCGGAGGCCTAGGCTTGGAGTCCAGGCTGTGCTCCTGCTCACTCCAAACCACTTGGCACTCACCAGTAGGATGGTTTCTGCCAAACTTGTGGTCAATCTGGCAGTTACTGTGAAGTCTGGGAGATTGCTTCTGAGACATCTGGTTCCAGTTTCAGCCTTTCCCCACCAAGGACCGGGACTGGTGCATGGTGAGTTCATGGGCTCTGCACTTGCCCCTCCCAAGGGCGAGTTCAAGTCACACTCCAAAGTCAAGGACATTGCATGCTGTCTTTTTGCCCCAGGCTCATTCAGCCTCTCAGACCTTTATGTATCTTTATTCCCAAAGCCTCTTGGTCAACACAGGCACTGGGAAAAAGTTAACAAACAACAACACACCGTGGTGCAGTCCCAAAGACAGTTTGGCCAGGGTGTATGTGGGGAATGTGCGATTCTTTATGAGAATGGAAGGCAAGGAAGATACATGCACGAACAGTTTCACCTACTCCAGGGCCACACCAGGGCCTCCTGGTGTAGTTCTTCCACTTTCAACGACAATGTAATGCTTATAGCTTGGTCAAAGCAATTTTACATTATTAATTTTACTTTATTTCCGAAATAGGTAAGATTGATAGCACTTAATGATGGAGACACATTCTGAGCAATGCATCATTAGCTGATTTCATTGTGCGCAAACATCACAGAATGTACTTACACAAACCAAGGTGGTAGAGCCTACGACACACCTAGGCTGTATGGTATAGCCTATTGCTCTTAGGCTATAGATCTGTACAGCAGGTTATTATACTGAATACTGTAGCAATGGTAACACAATGGTAAGTATTTGTGTGTCTTAACATATCTATATAGAAAAGGTACAGTAAAAACACAGTATTATAATCTTACGGAACCATCATCCTATATGTGACCTGTAGTTGACCAAAACATTGTTATGTGGTGGTGTGATTGTATAATTCCTAACTGGACATGTGAGTAAACTCAGGCATCAAGTGATTCAGTGACTCCTAAATGTTGATTGATGAGTAGTGGAACCAGGATTAGAACTCTCACTCTGGTCTATTTCTACTATGTTGCAATCTCTCCTTTCCTGGGTTATGTAAGTTTTTGACTTTCATATTATAAGGAAATAGAACAGAATTATCTTTGTATCAGGAGTTCAGGGATCCATGAAAATTGTATGCTCAATTTGATGTACATGTAAGATCTTCCTTATGAGATGACTTATAGCTTTCATGAAGTTTCTAAAGGGGTCTGTGTAACCAAAAAGATTAAGAACGCTGACTTGCTGCCTTATAATGGGACTGAGGTCAAGTCTAGGGTGACCTTTCTATGGACTGTAAATAGGGGAGTCCTTCCTGGTTGTTAATACCTGAAGCCCAGAGAAGATGAATGTTGGGAATGGGAATAATCATTTTGTTTCTCAGAGTCAGAGAGTGTTGGTGTAGCCAGCTTCCGGAGAAGGTGATACACATGCTCACAGCTCCACAGGTGCAGACTCATACAAGCTTAGAGCCCTACATAGATGAAGGAGGATCCTTGAAGATTATTAAACCTGAGGGTCCACACTCTGGCTACACATTAGAATCACCCAAGGAGCTTCAAAAGATATCATGGCTGGGACAAATCCCCAGGGATTTCTATTTTAATTGTCCTAAGCTAAGACTCTGGCTTCTGTAATTTTTTAAAGCTCCTTAGATAGTTCTCATGTACCAGAGTTGAGAACTACCAATCTTCTAAACTAGCAGTTCTCAACCTTGGTTGAACATTGAAATCACTTGGGGAGCTGTAAGAAGTCCTCTTGCCTAAATCTCACCCTCGAATCTTCTGATTTAATTTGTCGGGGATGTGCCAGGCATCAGGAATATTAAAAGTGATCCCAGGAGATTTTCATGGGCACCCAAATTTGAGAACCACTATTGAGATCTAATCCGATATTTTCTACTGCAAAGAAAACCAAGCAGAAAGGAAGAGGCCGAAGGTCATAGGGCTAAGACAGAACCACGATTAAACGCAGGACCAAACTCTAGGCTTGGACTCTTTCTGTGGTTCACCGAGTCACCACGCATGGAGTTAACTTAGACAGTTCAGGGTGTACGTGAGAAAGGGAGCTCATAAGGGACAGGCCTTGCTTCTCTGTTTGATTAGAGAAGAAATCTATTTTTCTAGTTCTAACACCTCTGGGGTGCCTGGTCAGCCTGAGAGAGTGTATATACTTAATATAGCTAAGAGTGGTGTATAGTTAATAATAATAGCCTACATTTAGTGAGCATCTACTACCTTCCAGGCATTCTCTTAAATACTTTATTACTCCTAGTTATCTTTGATTATAGGTGAGGAAAGAGAAGCACTCATCAATTAATATGCCCAAATTACCAAAGCTAGTAAGTATCAAAATGAAGGTTTCAATCCAGAACCCACTTCCTTAAATACAACATGCGATTCAGGGGTTTCTTCTATACTAGAAGGGAGAGATGTCCAGAAAAAAAAAATCATGTTGGGATAAGGTTTTGTTTTTAAGCAATGCTGGGAAAGGAAGTTGGTGAGTGACTAGATTTTATAAATGTGAAGTGACGGGGGTAATAGGCACACATACTGCAGTGAGAGTTATCACCCTTTCTGCTGGGTCAGAATGGGAAACTTGCAGAGAATTCCTTTGCCTTCTCTGCTTCCTGGAATTTCACCCTGTCCATGGGATAACAGGACTAGATCTCCTGCCTCAAAGCTCTGAGGACCCAGATTAAAGTGTGAGTTTGTTTGTCTTTGGGGTCTCCCTTCCTCTTTTCTGTCCTTTCTCTGTGCCTCTGTGCCCTCTCCCCTGCATGTATAAATATGCTTATGCGGGGGCCTCTTCTTACAAAGAGGGAGAGAAAGTCAGGGGCTCCATGGCACTTCAGATGCCCATTCAGTGTCAGGAGCCCAAGTGTGAAGCAGAAAGCTGGAAATAAATCATCTTGATAAGGGAGATCACCACTGGTCAAGTGTTGGAACGCAAAGCCCCGGGTGCTAACACTGCATTGTTCTACATTACAACTACAAGTACCGGGTCAGGGAGAAAATCTAGGGTAACTTCGGGGACTATAGGGGAATTCTTACTCCTTCATACCACTCCTCTGTGTAATTTTTCAATATCTATTGTGACTCATTCAGCAAATGTCCACAGCAACAAAGATAAAGATTTCTAGTGACACCTTTTGGCATTGGACTCTGCAGTTTACAAAGCCATTTTCAAGTTTTCGTCTTTATTTAATCCTTGCAAATATCGCAAGGCTAGCATAACATCTGCTTGAATGGGCAGACACTGGGAACCAGTGGACACCAGGGGACGCACACAGCAAGCGGTAGTGCTAGAACCCCAGAGCAGGTCTCCTGACTCCAGGTCCCAGGCAACTGTCCACCATTACTTTGACTTTGAAGTCAGTATCCCTCTTAGTCTGTTCAAGTTCAGGTGGATGGACCATCTCAGTCCAAGGACAGGGACAGGACAATGTTCACGAGGGAGAAGGTTAGGAGATCTTACATCCAAATGGAGAAGCTAAGTGTTCTGGCAGTTGCATTTTTTTTCTTGCCTCTAAGAAAGACTGAAAAAGACAAATCTCATTTCAAGCCTTTTGTGTCTAATCTTTGACCCCTCACTGAAACACTCTGAAATGCTTTTTTTTTTTTTTTCCTTAGGAGAGTACTTGTCATTGTGGAATTGATTTGAAAGACTGAAGCTGTTTTTGTTGTTTTGCAGCTTATAGGCCAACGTCCAAACACATTTTCAGCAAAAGAAATGAAATAAAAATCTGTACTAGAATGTGGTCATAGAAACTTCTCAGAGCTTATATCAACTGTATAAGACTGATAATTGCTTCCAATAAACCCTTCCTTCCTTCCTTCCTTCCTTCCTTCCTTCCTCCCCTCCCTCCCTCCCTCCTTTCTTTCCTTCCTTCCTTCCTTCTTCTTTCTTTTCTTTCTTTTCTTTTCTCTCTCTCTCTTTCTTTCTTTCTTTCTTTCTTTCTTTCTTTCTTTCTTTCTTTCTTTCTTTCTTTCTTTCTCTCTGTCTCTCTCTCTCCTTCCTTCCTTCCTTCCTTCCTTCTTTCTTTTTCTTTCTCTCTTTGGAATGGTGAAAACATTATGTAAGAAATGGATGGCATACTCACAAAGGAATAGCCTAGGTAGGAACCATTTTCTAAAGGATGTTGCTTTTCTGGTCTTCCCACTTGGGGCACGTGTTAAAGCCAACTAAATATGGCCTGAGAAGAACTTCATACTTCTATATTTGAGTCCTTGTGAACTAATTGTAACCTAAGTTAATAGGTAAACAAGATTGAAAACCTAACTTAGTAGTGTGCACCTGTAACAGCAGCTGAGTCTTGGCCAATCCCAGCAACCATACATCAACCACTCATACACTGCTGAGTGTTCAAACTGTGTTCAAATAAGGCAACCGCTGAGCTGTAAGCAATCCAGCTGCTTCTGTGCCTCACATCCGATTTCTGTACATCACTTTTTTTTTTTGTCTATAAATTTGTTCTGAGTACAAGGCACCCCTGGGGTCTCTCTGAGTCTGCTGTGATTCTGAGGGCTGCTTGATTCACAGATTGCTTTCTTTTTCTTGCTGAATTAAACTCCATTAAATTTAATTTGTCTGAAGTTTTCTTTTAACACACTAGAAGAGAGACAAATTTTGGGTGAATTTACCTGCTCCTTAGCAGCTGCCTCTCCTTCTTTTGACTTGGGACCTTAGAAGAAACATTAGAAGCTTCATTGAAAAGAATTGCACACACTCTATGAAATGAATTATGTAGTATGCTAAATATATATGGTAAAAATGACAATAGCTAAATCAGTTCTGGTGGAAACTACCAATTTCTACTTTGTCTGGTATTGCTTCTGAAGGTACCTGTCTTGGATGGGTCCAGACACTCTTCTTTCATCATCCTTGATCTGTGGCACTGATCACTTTCTGCTTCTTACTCTGGTGTGTGTCTTGTTGATTTCCTAATTTCAGAGTTCTAAGTTGAACTGTCTGCAGGTGCTGACAGTTACATCTGTGCAATATCCAGAAGCATTCTGTCCAATGACATAGACTTCATCAACTCTTTTATTGCCTCATCGACTGTATATTGGAAGCAATTATAATTTTTATGCAATTGATATAAGCTCTGAGAAGTTTCTATGACACAGACTTCATCAACTCTGTTATTGCTGAGGTTTTTCTGTTTCTAATTGTTTGGTACAAATCACTGCAAATTCTGGAACTTTTGAGTGTATAAATGTACCTACTCATGCCATCAGTCAGATGCCTGTAAAGCTTCTCTATGAGTTCGAGGACACTGAAATGTCACCAACATGTCTCTGATGGCTCCAAATCTAGAAAGAAAAAAATGTGTCTTCCTGTTGACTGTTGCCTAGGACACAGACACGGAAACGCACATATACACACACACACAATTCAGAAATCATTGCCTTCATCCATTATTGTTTGCAAAGTCCCACTATTGAAGTTGTCCCCTGATTGCAATAGACGGTGTCAGATCTGCCTGTGTCCAACAGAAAGCTACATTTGCTGGAATTTTTTTCTTCATTTTCATTCACTTGTGAGTAATGATGAATTACTCAAAAATAATTCACAATAATAAATCATTTTTATCTATTTTGTATATATTAATTTTAAAAAATTATAGACAATAATTAAATCTTCAGATATGTGAACATTTACCCTGTATCTATTTCAAGACCTAGACGTTTGTCTGCTTGTGTCTTTCTCTCTGCGAATTCAAGGGTGCAGTGGATGCTGTGCGTGCTGTCCTGATGCTTCCTCCAGGTCTGAATGAATCTTTCTCTCCCCTGCTGTGAGTGCGGCTGCCTTTGGCTCACAGCTAAGTTCCCCTCAGGGAATCGCCCTCAGCCTAAAAGGAATTGTGTGTCCAGGATTTCTCCCCTTCTTCCCTGTGATGAGAGCAGCCCAGGGGCAAAGGGAGTGAGGAAGATGGGGAGTGGTTTATCAGCCTGGCCCTGACACCCCAATTTGTGACAACACTAAAGGGCCCCCCTAGGTCCAGCGCTTCCTGTTGACACAGCCGAGGCCTCTATCACCACCACATCACAGCCCACTTTCTCCCCACCCAGTTCTGCTCCTCTCAATCTCTTACAGGCCTTGGTTTTGTTCCCTAGAGCACTCTCTCCAATAAACCACTTGCACCCAAATCTCAGAACTGTTTCCCAGGCAACCCAACCCACGACAGAGTGGAAGCCTATCCTTCACCCGTGTTCTACATAGGTCAACCTGATTATATGTCTCTGCTTTAATTTTATGTCATAACAAATCCATTTAAGTTATTTGGTTGTTTTCCAGTTTGAGGTGAGTGCTCTCAGTTTCAAAACTTATGCCCTTTCAAAACTTATGATTCCATGTCAAAAACTCTTCCTTTGGAAAGGCTTATACCTGCTGGTGGGAATGTAAATTAGTTCAGCTATTGTGGAAAGCATTTTGGAGAGTTCTCAAAGAACTACAAACAGAACTACCATTTGATCCAGCAATCCCATTACTGGTTTTGTGTGTGTGTGTGTGTGTGTGTATATATATATATATAATGCATTCGACCAAAAAGACACATCTACTTGTATGTTCATCACAGCACTACTCACAATAGCAAAAACATGGAATCAACCTAGGTGCCCATCAGTGGGAAATGAGATAAAGAAAACATGGTACATATACACCATGAATACTATGCAGCCATAAAAAAGAGCAAAATTCTGGCCTTTGCAGCAACATGGATGCAGGTAGAGGCCATTATTCTAAGAGAAATAATTCAGGAATAGAACACCAAGTACTGCACGATCTCCCTTGTAAGGGGGAGCTTAATCTTGGGTATATAGGGGTTTAAAGATGGGAATGGTAGATACTTAGAAACTCCCAAAGGAGGGAAAGAGAGAGGGAGGCTGAAAAACTTCCTATTGGGTTCTAGGCTCATGATCTGGGTGACAGAATCAATACAAGCCCAAACCTCAGCATCATGCAGTATACCTTTGTAACAAACCTGCCCGTGTTCCCCCAGAATCAAAAATAAAAATTATAATTAAAACATAAAAATAAAATAGGAAAAAAGAAAGTTTTTTTTGTTTTTTTTTACTTTGAAAATGGACACTCCAGAAATAGAGTAAGGTGCAGAAAAAGAAACCTTCTTGAGTTGCTCTTCTGTGCAGCTACATGAAAAATGACACAGCCCAGCTCTCCAGAGATGTCACCTTCCTTCCCGGCTGTTGCCTGGGAACTTCGGCCCCCAATAAGCAAGTGGTCTGAGGGATTGTAGATGAAATGCCTGTGCCCTGCTAGCCATGCTGGACCTAAGAAAAGTCCCCCTCCTAAAGGAAATTCCTTTCTGTATGGCAGGATTTTGAATAGTTTTCTATCAAGGTGGTATCAACTAAGGTTCTGGTCCTTACAACCTTTGCTTAGAGAGCAGTTCCTCTGTAGATTTAGTCACTACAGAAAAAGAGTAGAGAGATGATTTTAAAATGTGGGAACTGGAGGGCGAGGAGGAGGGTGCCTCCCTTCGTGCATTCTCTGAGCCTGCTCACATTCCATAGTTTATGTGTGGCAACTGGGACATGTTTGGGGAAGAAAGTCATACTTGACTAAATTGTCCTACTGACGTAAACCTATAATTTAAAAATTATATATATATATTTAGAGAACAAGTCAAAACAGGAAACGCATTCCCAACGTGGATAAAGCTATTTATGCATTAAAATACCTCCTGTTATCATAGTAGACTTGTGTCCGTATGTTTAAATAGAAAGACCCTGAAAAGTATAGAGAGAAAGAACAAAGGAGTCAGCCTACATTGGCGCTTCTGGACGGGGCTGTGGATGCCTTCTCTGACTGGGAGACATTCTATCTTCGCTGTCCTTCTTGGGGGAGGCTGTGGTGCCCATTGCTCCATGCACAGGGTTACTGCAGGCACAGAGCGTGAGTTCCGGCAGGCACCACAGAAAGGAATATGTATTTTTATAGAGAAAAAAGGAAGGGGCAGGAAAAATTAATCTAAACTCAAGAAGAGCCAGAGGGGAAGGAAAGAATCAAAAACGGGGCAAAAATAAGATTGTGCCCCTATAAGCCCTTCAACTAATCTTATATTTGTTCTGCATGTAAATTAGGTCCCTCTGAGAGGGGCATCCAAGCAGAAATAATTTTTGCACATATTCATTGTTAATGAAACTTGTTTGAATGCAAAGAAGGATAAAAAGTAACTTCTGCTCTTAGAGAATTTATCTTTTAGGGAGACCAGGAGGCCACACAGAAGTCAAGTAGGTTGGGTGCAATGACTCATGCTTGCAATCCCTGTGTTTGGGAGACCGAAGCAGGAGGATCACTTGAGGAGAGGAATTTGAGAACAGCCTGGGCAACAAAGTAAGACCCTGCCTCTACAAAATAAGGAAAAAAATAAAAGTTTAGCCAGGCGTGTGACATGAGCCTGTAGTCCCAGCTACTCAGGAGGCTGAGGTGGGAGGATGGCTTGAGCCCAGGAGATTGAGGCTGCAGTGAGCTATGATTGCGCCACTGCACTTCAGCCTGAGAAAAGAGTGAGATCCTCTTACAAAGAAAAACAAAAGGAAAAGAAAACTCAAGTAAAAGTCTAGATTGTAACAATAAATAATATTAGAAACAATGACAGATTGTGCCAGGACAGATCATCTCTATGTTCCAGTGTCCAGGAACTGTAACCCTCAATTGTTGTCTTGGAGAAAGAGAATCAATGAACAGAATTGGCACTGGGAATTTCATATAAAGCTTCTTAAACAGTGGTGAGAGGCAGGCAGAGCATCTCTTTTCCATTCTAGAGCCTTTTCCAAGGTTTCAACTGATGAGAAAGTGGCTGGAAGCATGAAGGTTGAATGCACACCTGCTCTACCCCGAGCAGATCTGGTTGTCATCAGATGGTGTGTTACATTTCAATGAAGGAGATTACTTGACTATCCAAGGGTGCTTTACGCTACATGAATTGTCAACTCTTTTACCTTTGCCCTTGTCAGATCACTCCTCACAGTGCCTTGTAAATAGCAGGTACATAGTAAATGTTCACAAATTGTGAATGAAATTTTTAAAATGTGTTTTTGAATGGGCAGGAAGTGGTGGCTCATGCCTCTAATCCCAGCAGATTGGGAGTCCAGGGCAGGTGGATCTCTTGAGCTCAGCAGCTGGGCATGAAATAATGCTAGTAGACCCCATGAGGTTGGAAGCCACCTGTTGCCTTCCTCACCTTCCCTTGATTTTCTTTTTTAATCTCTTTATAGAGTAACCATTCAGTACTGAACTTTTTCCCAGGCAGTATTATTCCTTTAACAATACAACTCTGTCTTTTTTAAAAAACAGAGATTCCACGCATTCAGTCTGCATCATAACAAAGTGAGATGCTGAGGCATGGGAGGAAAGGGACTTTCAAATAAGCACATAATGATCAAGTAATCTTCTCTCTACCTTTCACGCTGAGAACAGTCACAAATTTTTCATTCCTGAGAATCTTGTTCCCAAATTGACATTGCTTCAAGAAGCACCTTCTTAATTACACTTTCTTCTCACTTAATCAAGTGGAAAGAAAAACCATCATAAATACAAGAGTAGTATTTTCCCATCTAGTGAAGTGTGGAGCCAGGACCCCCAGTATTCTTTCCACAGAGAGAGAATATGGTTCTAAACCATCATTCATACAACTGAGCATAACACTTAGATAGAAGAATGCTTTATGTCAACCAGGCCTATTTTTTAAAACCGTTGAAGAAATCTAACAGGCACTTAAAAAAGAAGAGGCATCTCATATTGTAACATTCTAAATTTCTAGACATATATATTAAGTGTGCCTTTCTGAAAATCTCTCAAGTATATAATTAAAACAAACCCTAGAGTCTTGATGTCTTAGGGTCCTCATATATTCAGCGGCCATCACTGGCAAGTTGAACCTGGAGAGGTTTCAAAACAAAGACTATTACAGGAAGACTTTCATATATTAGTGGTCAGTAAATAAGAAACAAGTAGGTCTGGCACTGGAAAAGAAGAACTTCCGCTTCCAGGAGAAAACGCTAGCTCTAGTACAACATTGCCACTAAACCTATTGCTCAAGGCCATTATGGTCTTTGCAGCACCTCAATAGACTTAGTGCTCTGGGCTGGCATGTTGACAACAACCATATCAACAATGAAACGGATACCAGGAATGAAGCTTTTTAAAAAACTTAATAGGTTTTACTTCAATAACATTTGGGGGTACAAGTGGTTTTTGGTTAGATGAATGAATTGTACAGTGGTGAAGCCTGAGATTTTAGTGCACCCATCACTCAAGTAGTGTACATTGTACCCAACTGTAGTGTTTCATACCTCACCCTGCAACCCTTCTTGCTTCTGTATCTCTGGTGTTCATTATACCAATCTGTATGCCTTTGCATACCCATAGCTTAGCTCCCATTTATAAGTGAGTACATGCAGTATGTGGTTTTGTATTCCTGAGTTACTTCACTTAGGATCATGGCCTCCACGTTCATCCAAGTTGCTGCAAAGGACATTATTTTATTCTTTTTTTTTTTTTTTTTTTTTTTGAGACAGAGTCTCGCTCTGTCGCCCAGGCTGGAGTGCAGTGGCGCGATCTCGGCTCACTGCAAGCTCCGCCTCATGGGTTCACGCCATTCTCCTGCCTCAGCCTCCCGAGTAGCTGGGACTACAGGCGCCCACAACCGCGCCCGGCTAATTTTTTTTTGTATTTTTAGTAGAGACGGGGTTTCACTGGTGGTCTCGATCTCCTGACCTTGTGATCCGCCCGCCTCGGCCTCCCAAAGTGCTGGGATTACAGGCGTCAGCCACCGCGCCCGGCCTATTTTATTCTCATTTTATGGCTGAGTAGTATTCCATGGTGTAGATATACCACATTTTCTTTATCTACTTATTGATCAATTGGCACTTAGATTGGTTCTATATCTTTGCAATTGTGAACTGTGCCACCATAAACATATGGGTGCAGGTGTTTTTTTATATGACTTCTTTTCCTTTGGGTAGATATTTAGTAGTGGGATTACTGGATTGAATAGTAGTAAGGATCATGGCCTCCAGGTTCATCCAAGTTGCTGCAAAAGACATTGTTTTATTCTCTTTTTATGGCTGAGTAGTATTCCATGGTGTAGATATACCACATTTTCTTTATCTACTTATTGGTCAATTGGTACTTAGATTGGTTCTATGTCTTTGCAATTGTGAACTGTGCTGCCATAAACATATGGGTGCCAGTGTCTTTTTATATGACTTCTTTTCCTTTGGGTAGATATTCAGTAGTGGGATTACTGGATTGAATAGTAGATCTACCTTTAGTTCCTTAACAAATTAAGAGAGGTGTTTTAGACCAATAATCTCATTTATCCATCACAATCATCTTGGTATGTAAGCTTCACTTTTCCCATTGTACAGGGAGAAAGCTGGAGATCAGAGAAGCTGAGTAACTCAGCTAAAGCTGTTTAGCTAGGAAGGATTGAGGCAGGATTCAAGTCCAGATCTCTTTGATTCAAACGTCTGGGTGTTCAGGACTATGCTATATTGAATCCAGAACTTCTGACTTCAAAGGCAGTAGAGCTTCAGGTCTTTGAGTGCACGACTTTAATCCATACTGGGACACATAACTGCTCTTGGTAAAAAGAGTATGCATGGAACTACAATGTTCAACCATCTTTAGAGGGACATGGTTTTCTGAGAAACATCACTACAAAAGTGAGATGGAGAGATGGCAATCTCGAAACAGTCTTTGAGGGAGGGCTTTGAAGGATGTAAGAAAATTATTCATGGGAGTGATTTTCCCAGAGTGGTTCAGAGGGAGAAGCTCAACACTTTTTTCCATCTTTTCCAAAAGAGTTCACATGAAGGTTTAGAATAACATAAGCACATTTTATTAAAAGGCCTTGTTTTCACTCATTGTCTATTCATCCTTATTAAGAATGCTGAACATTTAATATTTCTAACCTCATTGGAGAATAATGTGGCTTTTTTCCCCATTAAGGACACTCACTGTGATGTATTGCAATAGCAAACTGTTATTTTATGTGTCATTTTTCCAGCACATAAAACAGTCTGACTTGCTCCTTAAGAAATTATTAAGATATTATTTTTCAAGTGAATACTAATGCTTCTTGGACACTTTCTGTCAAAGAAGGAAAAAAAGGTGATAAGTGCTTGAACTAGTTTTTAATTTTTGCAGCAATCCTAGTTCCTCTTAGCTGTGCCTCCTAGAACGTTCACTATAATTATCATTGAACAGGAAGTCACTCCACTTACAGGTATTTATTTATTGTCTACTAAAAATGAGTTTAATGGACATTATACCACGTCAGCCTGTCCTATTTATGGTGAATTTCTTATATTTCCTGTAATTCTTCAGGCAATTTTCTCCCCAGAGCGTCTATTTCCCTCATTAACTCTTCAAAAGCCCTGGGAGGCAAGAGTGTGCATATAATTTCTTCTTATTCTAAAATACTGTTTAGAGTTTCGCTTTGAAATGGCTTTTAGAGCTAAATGTTTAGCTCTCTTAAGTGAACCTGCAATAAACACTGTTGAATTCTCTCCAAATTATCTCGAAGAATTACCTGCTTATCTGGAAGAACCATCAGCGTAATTTTAAGGGATTTTGTTTTTATTCTGCAGCCCCATCTTTGAACTTCTCTGCTTTAATTTTTCAGTCTTTCCACAGGAAAGACTGCTGCGAATGAGCCCTTTGCAGGACTTTCCCTCATAAATGCTGAAGAGGGTGTTTTTGTTTCTACTTCGGTACATGTGATTCCAGCTCCAAAGGAAGCAAGATTTCCAAGATTAGGACAGTTTAGTCTGGAAAGGAGACTCGTTAAAAGGAGTGTGATTAAAAGCTACTTAGGGTTTTGAGAATGCTTGTGAAAACTAAATGATCCATTTTTGACCTTTCAAAAAACTCAACAAGGAAACACTCCACGAACTAAAGGAATGGTAGACTTAAATCCAAATATAAATCTCTTATTCCACTTTTGGAGGTGGGTGCTATTGTTAACCCTATTTTGCAGAGCAGGAGGCTGAGATCAGAAAAGCTAAGCAGCCTGCTAAACATCATAGAACTGCGGCAGTGGAGTAGGCATTAAAATGTGCTTGACTGGAGTCCAGAGCCCAAGCTTTTAAATGTATGTATTATGAAAATATATGCATAATTATTTATTTAAACATAAATATTTGTATATTTAAAACATACACATATTTTGTTTATCTTTATTTTAAGTTCTGGGATACATGTGCAGAAGATGCAGGTTTGTTACATAGTTAAATGTGTGCCATGTTGGTTTGCAGCACCTATCAACCTAGGTATTAAGCCCCACATGCATTAGCTAGTTATCCTGATAGTCTCCCATCCCCTCCCTCACCAACAGGCCCCCGTGCGTGTTACCCTCCCTGTGTCCATGTGTTCTCATTGTTCAGCTCCCACTTATGAATGAGAATATGCGGTGTTTGGTTTTCTGTTCCTGTTAGTTTGCTGAGGATGATGGCTTCCAGTTCACCCATGTCCCTGCAAAGAACAAGATCTCGTTCCTTTTTATGGCTGCACAGCATTCCATGGTGTATATGGACCACATTTTCTTTATCCAGTCTATCATTGATGGGCATTTGGATTGACTCCATGTCTTTGCTACTGTGAATAGTGCTGCAATAAGCATAGGTGTGCATGTGTCTTTATAATAGAATGATTTCTATTCCTTTGGGTGTATACCCAGTAACGGCAAGCTTTTAAATATTGTGCTCTGTTTCTATGATATGATCATTACCTTTTAACATTAGCTAGCAGCTATCATAAGGGTTTTTCAGTTAACAATTGCATACAAATTGCTCAGCAATCTTTCCTGCTGATCCTCTAGTTCACAAGGCTAAGCAGAGTCAAGGTGCTGCCTAGCATAGAGCTCGGCACTGCAGTGGGTCAGGGAATGCCATTTTTCTGCAGATATCTTAGTGCGGCAAGATATCATCTCTCTGAACCTGCTTCTTTATATGTTAAATAAAGATATGAATAGTAGCCAGGCATGGTGGCTCACGCCTGTAATCCCAGCATTTTGGTAGGCAGATGGGGCAGATCATCTGAGGTCAAGAGTTTGAGACCAGCCTGGCCAACATGGTGAAGCCTCATCTCTACTAAAATTACAAAAATTAGCTGGGGGTGGTGGCGTGCACCTGTAATCCCAGCTACTTGGGAGGCTGAGGCATGAGAACTGCTTGAATCTGCAGCCTGGGCAACAGAGAGAGACTCTGTCTCCAAAAAAAAAAAAAAAAAAAAGAGAGATGAATAGTAATTATCTCAGAGGATTCAGTGGGAGATGGAGTGAAGGGTGATTATTTTCTCAGAGAGGGGAAGGAAAGAATGATGATGCTGGCAGGTGAGCAGTGGAGACAGTAGAGTCAGGGACATTTTATTCACTGTTGTCAATATGGAATTGATGTGCAGAGGGCTATGATTTTTTTCCCAATTTTCCTACATGATGGATTTGCGAAGACTGGTGAGAACAGTCCTCATGCCAGCTTACAAATGTTTTCTTCGGGTGCTGGCTGATGGTTTAGAACAATACGCCAAACCTTCAGGTGAAAGGATGAGTCTGAAGTTAAAGTCAAGTGGTGAGACTGGAATCACCCACACGGGGTTCAGGTTCGAGCAGAAGCAGTTGTAGCAGAGACGCGAGGTCAAGAACTGAGTTAGACTTACGTCTAACCTAATGGGTGTGGGAAAGCTCACTGAGGCCTCCTAGGTCAAAGTCCAGAACAGCAGTGACCAGAGCCAGGAGACATACAGGCGTCACAATAGTAGGCAGTTCCTGTGTGAATTGGGGCACCCTTACCATTCTGAGGCCCATGTTCCTTTGTCTATACAATAAGGATGAGATACTGTTGCCTGCAGAAGGTCAGTGAACGTGATTCATAATGCCTTGCTTGCAGAAAGCACTCAAAAAATACAAGGGGACCAGGCGTGGTGGCTCACACCTGTAATTCCAGCACTTTGGGAGGCCAAGGTGGGTGGATCACCTGAGGTCAGGAGTTCAAGATCAGCCTGGCCAACATGGAGAAACCCCATCTGTACTAAAAATACAAACATTAGCTAAGCATGATGGGACACGCCTGTAATCCCAGCTACTCGGGAGGCTGAGGCAGGAGAATCACTTGAACCAGGAGGTGGAGGTTGCAGTGAGCAGAGATCACACCACTGCACTCCAGCCTGGGTGACAGAGCAAGACTCTGTCTCAAAAACAAAACAAAAAAACAAGGTCTATATTAAGGAAAATATAAAGTATGAGATAAGGAAGATGACAATAGGGTGAAGGTAAGGACTGACTTGTTAACCACTGAATTACAATGCCAGGCACAGTACAGGTGTGCAATGATTATGTTTTGAATGAAGGATTATTCTTAAAAGAGGCAGAAGAACCTGGTTAAAATGAATGTCAAGGGTAGGTATGAGGGGAAGAGGTATCACAAGAAGGATCCATGCAACTATGGAGGGCAGCAGGTAGGACAGAAAGTGAGGAAAATAGGGTCTGGAGACAGGGAGTCTAAGGCTGATTCACACTGACTGGATAGCAGAGGCTACTCCCTCTTCAACTCTGCCTTTTTCTGTATGTCAGTTGGAAAATGAAAGTACCTGATTGGTCACCTTCCACAACCAATCGGACTGGTTGTGGACCACTACTTCATTTGCATAGAGTGAACCAATGGAAACCTCTAGTAGGTATTTAAATCCCAGCAAAAGCTGTAACTGAGGCTCTTGAGCCCCTTGCTTGATCCTGCTCCCACCCTGTGGGCTGTGCTTTCGTTTAAAATAAACCCCTGCTTTAGCTGCCTTGCTTTGTGTGTGCGTTTTGTCCAATTCTTTGTTAAAAATGCCAAGAACCTGAACAACTACCCTCAACTGGTAACATTTCCAGTGAGGATAGGCTTTACAGGGAGAAAAATTTTTCACAGGAAAGAGTTTTGCATTGTCTTTTAAAATCAAATGGAAGTTAAAAATATAAGTTATGTTTTCCATGCTTACTTATGTTTTAGGAAATAAATCAGGAGATTTTAAAAACTTTTTATTTGGAGATAATTGTAGATTCACACACAGTTGTAAAAAATAATATAAAGAGATCCAGAGTATCCCTTCCTCAGTTTCCCTTACCACCAATCAGTTCTTCATTTTTATAATTATTACTGCATAGCATGACATGGTATGGATGTACCACAGTTTGTTTAACTACTTATCATGGAAAGTTATCTTAGTTGTTTCCAGTTTAGGGCCATTATAAATAAAGCTGCTGTAAACATTCATGCACAGGGTTTTTGTGCATACACAAGTCTTCATTTATCTGGATGGTTACATGAACAAAAAGCAAACTTCTTCAAGCCATTGCATATTTGGGTCTATCTGCTACAACATATCTGTATGCATTACATATGTATCCTAAATAACACAAGAGTTTCTTTTATATTGGGCACTGCAATGATGTAATAATCACTATCCATTTTCGAATGCTTATTATGATGTAGGTATTGTGTATAATCACATGCTAATAGCTAATAACAGAGCACTTACAATGTACCAGGCACTATTCTAAGTGCTAGATAGACTAATCCACAAAATCATTCTATAAGGTAGGTATTATCTTATCCCTCATTTTACAGATGAAGACACTGAGGAACAGAGATAGGGTTGAAATTAGGAACTGAAATTAGGGTTAAAACTGAAATGGACTGATACCAGGTTAAAGCTGAAATGGGGGTGGGTTTTTCCCATGCTGCTCTCGTGATAGTGAGTAAGTCTCACAAGACCTGATGGTTTTATAAAAGACAGTTCCCCTGCACACACTCTCTTGCCTGCTGCCATGTAAGACATGCCTTTGCTCCTCTTTTGCCTTCTGCCATGATTTTGAGGCCTCCCCAGCCATATGGAAAAGTGAGTTCATTAAAGCTCTTTTTCTTTATGAATTATACAGTCTTGGGTACTTCTTCATAGGAGTATGAAAATGGACTAATACAATGTCTTTTATCAGTTTTCAAACATTTCTGCTGTATCTCTTCAAATAGTTATTACGCACCATTCTCTCTGTCTTTTCCTTTATGAATTCCAATTTGTATAGTCATGTGCCACATAACTTTTTAGTCAATGATCAACCAAAATATGATAGTGGTCATAAGATTATAATAAAGCTGAAAATTTCCTATCACCTGGTGACACTGTAGTCATTGTAACATCATAGCACAATGCATTACTCATGTGTTTGTGAGGATGATGGTGTAAACAGACCTACCGCAGTGCCAGTCTTAGTACATGCAACTACATACAGTGCATACTACTTGATAAAATGATAATAAATGATGTTACTGGCTTGTGTATAATTTTTATTGTTATTTTAAAGTGTACTCCTTCTACTTAAATAAAAAAAAAATACATTTTAAAAACTTAACTGTAAAACAGCCTCAGGCAGCTTCTCAGGGGATGTTCTAGAAGAAAGCATTGTCAGCATAGGAGATGACAGCTCCATACATGATATTGTCCCTGAAGACTTTCCAGTGGGACAAGATGTAAAGGTAGAAGGCAGTGATATTGATGATCCTGACCCTGTATAGGCCTAGGCTAATGTATGTGTATGTGTGTTTCTAACAAAACAGGCAAACAAAAAATTAAGTTAAAAAGAGAAAAGTGTATAGAATAAGGTTATAAAGAAAGAATATCTTTGTACAGCGGTACAATGTGTTTGTGCTTTAAGCTAAATGTTGTGGCAAAGAACCAATACATTTAAAAAAATATTATAAAGTGAAATATTTACAGAAGGTAATGTGATAGGAGTTATTAACAAATTATTTTAGGTAGATAGAGAGTAAAGGGGTCCTTGGAAACTTTTCATTTTTAAAGCAGCTCCAGAAACGTTTCTTGCCTAGTTGGAAAGCCCTGACTCTTAGAGCCAGGCTGGCAACCTTTGATATGCAAATGTAAGCCATTAGAAACTGGGTCCACCCAAACATGGCGATTCCCACGGCCTTCTTGCCCTTGCCCCACACGTGCCTGGCAACATGGCTGCCCCCACATAACCCCATGTGTGTAGAACATCATGGTGCCCTGCATTTGCAAATTAAAAGGCTAGGGTGGGAGAGCCAGTGTTTTTGCAGGCTACTTGAATGACATGCCTGGTCAAACCAATCCTGTGAGCCCTATGCAAATCAAACACCACCTCCTCCAGCTTCTTCATACACCTGGCTGGTATCAGTGGCCTATGGGGTCTCCTCTCTCGGCTTTGGAACCCCTCTCCCTCTGTCTCTGTACAAGGAAGCATCTTCCTTCTTTCTTGCCTATTAAACTCTCAGCTCCTTAAAACCACTCCATGTGTGTCTGTGTCATTTTATGCAATTCAACTAGAAATAAGAACCATGGTGTTCCTCCATTCATCAGAGCTGAATCAGTAAGTATAATTTTAAAAATATGTATATTTTTATAAATTTGTATAGCTTAAGTGTACAGTGTGTATAAAGTCTACAGTAACATGCTGTACAGGTTTGTAACTTAGGTGTGTAGGAGGGGATACCATCCAGGTTTGTGTAAGTACACTCTATTATGTTTACACAATGACATAATCACTTAACGACACATTTTTCAGAACATATTCCTGTTGTTAAACAATGCATAACTGTATATAAGATTGTTGATATTGTGTCATGGATCTCAGAGGCACTGTTCTGTCTTTCTGTTTCCTCCTGTCTCCCTCTTTCTCACTCACACTCCCTCTCCCCCTCTGCTAAAACTTAGAAAAAAATCATTCTTTCACCATTAAGCATAATGTTAGCTGGAGGCTTTTCACAGATGTCTTTTATCAGATTAAAGAAATGCATTTCTATTCCCAGATGACTGTTTCTATTAGGAAGGAGAGTGAGGTTTCATTTTTTAAAATCTGTATTTATGAAGATGAACTTATGGTTTTTCTTGTACATTTAATAGTTTTTTAATGAGTCACACTGATTGATTTTTGAATGTCAAACCATCCTTGAATTCTGGAGGTAAATCCCACTCGGTCATTGAAGTAGACATCCTTAAGGAGGCCTCCAGGATTCCTGCCTCTTGGTAGTCACATGTGTGTATTATCCCTTCCTCTTGATTGTAGGCATGAACTGTGACTTACTTCTAACCAATAAAATACAGCAAAAGTGATAGCATATATCATTATGTGATTATACTAGATAAAATTGTAGCACTTGTCCAGGAGTTTCTCACTTCCTTGTTACCTTTCAAGAAACAAATGGCCATGTTGCTTCCCCACATGACAAGGAATGACAATTGGCCTCTAGGAGCTGAGGCTGACCTCCAGCCAGCAGCCATAAAGAAACAGAATTTCTCAGTTCTGTAGCCACAAAGGACTGAATTCTGCCAATGAATGTATGACTTTGGAAGTGTATTCTTCCCCAGATGAAAACTTTGCCTTAACTGACCCTTTAATTGCAGAGGGACCAAGTAACCACACCCAAACTCCTGACTCACAGAAATTGTAATATGATAACTGTGTGTTGTGGTTTTTTTTTTTCCCCCACAAATAGCACTTTTTATTTGACACTAATTGAAGTCTGAACTTTAAACAGATTCTTGGACTGGTGGTTCATATCCATCAGCTCGTTCAACTTTAGCACCTGTCTTGTCCCCAGTGGCTTTTCCAGAACTACTGCCTTCACCATGAAGCTCCATGAGCTTTCCCAATTCAAACTTGGGCTTCTTCAGCATTTTTACTTTTCTAACAAAGACATCATGGAGAGGATAAATAGATTGGCAAGCCTTTTCTATGTCTTTTCCAATGTTGTCTGGAATCAATTTATTGACCACTTCTTTCAAGTCATTTGTCTGCACCTCTCGGGTCATGATTTCCATCATCTTCTTCCGGATTTGGCGGACCTGTTGGTGCTGAGCATAAGAGGTCTTCCGTATCTGATTGTTCCGTTTTTTAGTAAAACCAACACAGAAGAGACGAAGCAAGTAACCATCGGTAGTCTTGACATCAACATGAGCTTCAATCATTGTCTGCCACTTTTTGACCATGGAACACATTTTGTCACAGGTAAGATCCATGCCATGGAAGTTAGTCAGGCAGTTTTTGCCCTGAACATCTTCAGTAATCAGCTTGAATTTTCTAAATGCAACTTCATCATTCTGCAAATCAGCAAGACTCACTTCAAACACACGACCCTTGAGACCATCAGATGCAATTTTGGTTCCTTGGGTCCTGGTGACAAGCGTCTTTCCAATATTTCTTATATTGAACATAGCAGGTGCTTTCACATCATACCAATCTTTCTTAGAAAATGGATCAACCACTTTCTTCTTGGCTCCCTTTTTACTGCCTTTCATAAGGCGCTTGTTCTTGCCAACTGCCATGGTGCTGATCAGAGAGCCAAAAGGGCTGCGTTGTGTTTTAAGCTGCTACGTTTGTGGCAACATTGTTATGCTGCAGAAGGTAAATAATACAGATTTTGTACTGTAAGTGGAGTGCTGATATAATAAATACCTAAAATGGAAATGGCTTTGGAACTGGGCAATGGGCAGAGGCCAGAAATGTTTGAAGAACATTGGAATGAAACCTGACTTGCCTTGGACAAGCCATTAACAGAAATGTGGGCATTGAGGATGCTGCCAGTGAGGTCTTGGAAGGGAGCAGCATGTGATTGGAAACTGGAGGAAGAGGGGTCCTTCTTAGATAGTGACAGAAAGCATAGCACAATTGTCTCTTGAAATGTATGAAAAGTAGAACTTGAAAATGATAAACTTAGTTATCTAAAGATAATTCCAAGCAAAGTGCTCGAAGTTACCATTTTGCATATCCTTGCTCTCATAATACATTGTGTAAAGAGAGAGACAGATTGAGGGGAAAAAACTATTGAACTAATAGGAAGCAAGACTTGATTTTGGAAATTCTCAGCCTTTCCAAATGGCAAAATGTGCTAAAATGGAGAGACAGCTTCTAAGCACTCTCAGAAAACCACACACACGAGAAAAAGCCAAGGCTATGACTATACGATCTTTTACTAAAATCTCAGAAAGAGCAAAAGGCCAGAGGGTTCTGCCACACAAATGGCCCTTTCAAAAGATTAAGGGTGTGTCTCACAGATCTTCTCAATCAAACCACAGGGCCGCTAGGAGAATGAAATGCATTGTCCCTCAGCAACCTCTGCAGAAGCCCAAGGTAGAGAAGGACTTTTCTTAAAAAAAGATCTGTGGGTGAAGATGTGTCTAATGGAGTAAACCCCAGGGAAATTCATGGAAGGCCCACAAAGTTCTTGAGAAAATTCTTTCAGAAGAAACACTGCCAGCTTGGACTAAGAGGGACAGAGATAGGATCAAATGAACAGAGGCCCTTGTAACTCCAATTCTACTAGAAGGAAGCAGATTGATAAAATGACTCCAAACATGACTGACTTTCATTGAGAAAAGGAAAAATGACTCAGATGGTAGAACTAAGATCCCAGGAAGTAGATTCTAGAGCCGTGGAGAATTATTCCCAAAGTTTGAAATTTAATTAAAGAAATCTGAACATTTTCTCAGTTATATTTTGCAATTATTATGGATCAATGATTCCTTTTTATCTTCCATTTCCCCCTTTTTAAAGAAAAATGTCTGTAGCTTATTTCCTATACCCCTCTCAGAATTGTATCTTGGATGTTGAGGGAAGATAATTTGTCTCCTTCATTTACAGATTCATCAGTTGAGAGGAACTATGTATCCATGGAGCCCCGCCCACACCTGGCCTGATTTAGATAATAAAACTCTGGTCTTGAAGCAAATGCTGTTATTAGATTATATTCTTGGGGATCTTGGTGGGGGAGTAAAAGTATTTTGCATGTAGGAGAGACATGAATCATTGAGGACCAGAGGACAGACTACAACCACCACCAGTTGATATCCATGCCCTTGCATAATTCCTGCCCCTTGAAGGTAGGTAGAAAGTGGGACTTGCTTCTAGCCAATTGAACATGGCAAAGGCAATGGGTGATTGGGCACTATATGCGATTGCATATGTATGATTGCCTTCCATAAGAGTTTAACACTTGTCTTGCTGGAGTCTTTCATTACCTGTTAGGTTTTAAAGAAGAAAATGGGCAGGGCACAGTGGCTCATGTCTGTAATCCCAGCACTTTGGGAGGCTGAGGTGGGTGAATCACCTGAGGTCAGGATTTTGAGACCAGCCTGGCCAACATGGTGAAATCTTGCCTCTACTAAAAATACAAAAATTAGCCATGCATGGTGGTGTGTGCCTGTAATCCTAGCTACTTGGGAGGCTGAGGCATGATAATTGCTTGAATCCAGGATGCAGAGGTTGCAGTGAGCCAAGATTGTACCACTGCACTCCAGCCTGGGTGAAGAAGTGAGACTCTGTCTCAAAAAAAGAAAAAAGAAGAAGAAGAGGAGGAGGAGGAGGAGGAGAAGAAGAAGAAGAAGAAGAAGAAGAAGAAGAAGAAGAAGAAGAAGAAGAAGAAGAAGAAGAAGAAGAAGGAGGAGGAGGAGGAGGAGGAGGAGGAGGAGGAGGAGGAGGAGGAGGAGGAGGAGGAGGAGAAGGAGAGGAGGAAGAAGAAGAAAACGGCCCTTTTGGGGAACCCCAGATGGTCAGGAACTGTGGGTAGCCTCTAGGAGGTCATAAAAGCCTCTATTCAATAGTCATCAAGAAATAAAAGCCTTCAATTTTACAGCCACAAAGAACTGAATTCAACTAAAAATCTGTGTTCATAAGCAGATTTTTCTCCAAATGAGGGAACCTTGCTGTTACGGGCTGAATGGTGGCCCCAAAGATATGTCCACATCATCATGACTGGAACCTGGGAATATTACCTTATTTGGAAAAAGGATCTTTGCAGATGCAATTAGGTTAAGAAACTTGAAATAAGGAGATTATCCTGAATTATCTCGGTGCACCCTAAATGCCATCACAAATGTCTTGTTATTTTAAAGATTGCCTTAGGGTGTTGGTATACATCTCTAACTTATCATAGTATACCTTCAAGCAATATTATATCACTTCATGTATAGTATACCTTACAATAGTGTGTTTTATTTCCTTCCCTACTGGCCTTTATACTATTGTCATGTATGTTACATCCATATGTCAAAAATCTCATCTTATTATTTCCATTAAACAGTACAGTATCTTTTTATGAGATTTAAATAAAAAGAAAAACATTTTATATTTCCTATGTATTTACCATTTCCGGTATTTTTCATTCCTTTGTGTAGAACATATTTCCCTCTGGTATAATTTTTGTTTGGTCTGTATTATATATATAGTAATCTTTAATATCTTGTAATGTAAGTCTGGAGGTGATAACTAAAAGAACTAAATTCTTTTAGTTTTTGTAAGTATGAAAAAGTCTTTATGGTTACATTTGAATGATTTTTCTCACTGGATATAGAATTTTAGATTGTTTTGTTTTTCTTTTCTATAAATTAAAGGTGTCACTCCAGTTTCATCCCACTTGCATTGTTTCTGACAAGAAATCTGCTGTCATCCTTACCATTGTTCTCTGTATCTAACTTCTGTCTTTTTTTTTTCTGCCTGCTTTTCAGATTTCCTTGGTTTTATGCAATTTAATTAGGATGTTATTTGTAGTTTCCCTTAAGTTTTTCTTGTTCTTAGAGTTTGTTGAGTTTCTTGGATCTGTGAGTTTATAGCTTTCATCCAACTTGGAAATTTTTTGACATTATTTTTTAAAATATTTTTTCTGTTCCTTACTTTCTCTTCCTCTTCATAGACTACAATTACAACTATCTTAGTTTTCTTGCTAGTTTCCTACCACTCACTAGTGCACTGTTAATTTTAAATTATTTTATCTCTTTGTATTCCATTTTGGATGATTTCTAGTGGCATGTCCTCAAGTCTGCTAACTTTTCTTCTGACATATCTAATCCGTTGTTAATATCACCCTACATATTTTCATCACAGACATTGTAGTTTTCATCTCTAAAAGCTGATTTCAGGTCTTTTTAATACTTTCTATGCCTCTACTTTATTTTTTGATCTATGAAATACAGATGAAATGACTGTTTTAATGTCATTTTCTGCTAGTTGTAACACTTGTATCTGTTCTGGTCAGTGTTGGTTGATTGATTTATCTCTTCACTATGTGTTACACTTTTCTGCTTTTGTGCATGCCTGGTAATTTTTCATTGCAAGAACTATGTATTTTACCTCATTGGGTTCTGTACATTTTTGTACTTCTGTAATATTCCTGATCTTACTTCTAGTATACAACTATGTTACTCAGAAACAGTTTGAACTTTTCAGGTAACACTTCTAAATTTTGTTACTCAGAACCAGACCTGCTTATTACCCACTTCTGAGACAAGACTCTTACAGTTTGCTATGGACTGACTTGTGTCTCCCCCAAATTCATATGGCAAAGTGCTAACACCCATGTGACTGTACTGAAGATAGGGCATTTAAGGAAGTGATTAAGGTTAAATAAGGTCATAAAAGTAGAGCCCTGATCCAATAGAACTTGTGCTTATAAAAAAGGAAGAGACGCCGGGCGCGGTGGCTCAAGCCTGTAATCCCAGCACTTTGGGAGGCCGAGACGGGCGGATCACGAGGTCAGGAGATCGAGACCATCCTGGCTAACACGGTGAAACCCCGTCTCTACTAAAAAATACAAAAAACTAGCCGGGCGAAGTGGCGGGCGCCTGTGGTCCCAGCTACTCGGGAGGCTGAGGCAGGAGAATGGCGTGAACCCGGGAGGCGGAGCTTGCAGTGAGCTGAGATCCGGCCACTGCACTCCAGCCTGGGCGACAGAGCCAGACTCAGTCTCAAAAAAAAAAAAAAAAAAAAAAAAAAAAAAAAAAAAAAAAGGAAGAGACACCAGAGGTTGGTGTCATATGAGGACACAGCAAGAAGGTGCCTGTCTAGAAGCCAAAAAAGAGCCCTCATTAGAAACTCAGCCCTGCCAGAACCTGAATCTTGGACTTTCCAGCTTCCAGAACTGTGAGAATATACATTTCTGTTGTTTAAACCAATCAGTCTGTGGTATTTTGTTATCATAGCCCAAGCTCACTAATATATAAGTACACTACCAAGTGTGATGTCTAAGGTTTTCTTCTCTAGGCTGTTGGGGGAAAACATCATTTTTATCCCTATATGAGCACCAGCTACTATTCCTGCTAATATTTTGGGGTGTTTTTTTCCCTCCAAGCCTCGGGAGAGTGCACAGACATGCACTGACCAATATTCTCCTCAATACTTAATGGAGACTCTCTGTAGCTCTCCAGTTATTTCTTTATTCAATTTCCCTCTCTGGTATTCTGGCCTACACACTCTAGCCACGTTGGTATCCCAGAACTTTCCACTCCATCTCTTCAACTCAGGAGTCTTCTGGGCTGCAGCTGGGTCTCTTTCTGTGTGTCACAGCCTGGAATCTGTTACAAGGCAATAAACTGGAACATCTGTAGGATTCATCAATTTTATTATCTGTGTCTGAGGCATCATTGCTCTTTGTTGTTTAATGTCCATTGTTTTAGAAATCATTGTTTGCTATGGTTTGATTTTTTTTCATTTGTTTCACACAGAAGAGTTAATCTAGTCATGATTACTCCATTTTGATCAGAAGCAAAATCTCACTAGCATTTCTTTTACTTCTTTTTCATGGTTTCTATTTCTATACTAAAACTCTCTGTTTTCCTACAATGTTTACCTTTTCCACTACATCCTTTAAGTGTATTTATTATTATTTTAAAATTCCTGTCTACACTATCTCTAAGTGTGTTTCTATTGACTCTTTCTTCTCTTTACCATGGGTAACATTTATTTTCATCTCAAAGTTCCCACAAATTGTATTGCCTAACAGATATTTTATATAAAAGGACACTACAAAGGGAAATAAATAATACTCCTAAGAAGTGTCATGCCCTTGTCAGGTGTCAAGACTAGAGGACTAACTCTATCTGATAGGTGTCAGTCTGGGTCTGAGCTTTGTTTCAGTTTTAGTTTGATTCAGTTTCCCGCTGGTTTCAAATGTTTTGAGAGAGAGGTAAGTTTTCCCCTCCAGCAGGTTCTAGAATCTGAGAATTTGAGGGTCCACAGATTTCTTTATGTTATACACAAAGCTGCCAGTTTTTCCAACGAACCATAGGAGATCTCCCTCTGCCTTGGCTGCAAAGATCTGTGATGATCTCTCTTTACTCTCTGTACCTGTCCTCAAATTTCTGTTCCTCTGAAATCTGAAAGCAAGGTGTGCCTGCCCCTCCCCTAATCTTTGGTCATTAAAATCCCATAGTGCCTGAGATGCTTTTCTCTCTTCTCTCCTGGTCTCTCCTCCACCTTTAGACATCAGCTGCCTTGCACTTTGGAAAGACCCCTTATACTTTGTGAGGATCTCTCTAAGCTATCTAGTCCCAACGTTTAACATAAGCACCCATGAACTTGGTGAAAACCTACATTAAAAAGTTGATAAGTGGATACAGATTTGCTCTGTGGATAGAACTCCTTGATATTCTAATTTTTCACGTTATCTCACACATAGCCATTACAATTTTCTTATAAGTTTGAAGGGTTTCTCCCTGCCATCTAAAGTAGATTTCTCCTGTCCCACTGATTCTTCTTGGTTTGGTTTTTTGGGCAAGAGTGGCAGATAGCTTCTTTTGACTTTCTACATCATAACCAGAAACAAAGGTCCCCTAACCTTCCTCATAACCCTCTGCCTCATCAAAAATGAAAAGTGCCTCTTTCTTACAGATGTTTCTGTCATAGATGACATTCCATCTCTCACTGTGTTTGCCTGACTCCCCTGAGGACTGGGAGGGCTGGGACAGAGAACTGGGGTTTCCAGATTTGGAAGGAAACTCTGAGGTCATCCTGTCCAGGATGTTTCTCACTTGGGAACTTCTTCCTTGGGCTCTCTCACACCGAGCTACTTTTCTGTCTGTGTGTTTCAGTGTCCGTGTGTCGTCTTCACCACGTCTGGTGGCATGTAACCTGGTGACTGCCACTCTACAGTGGGCTCAACTTTTTTTCTCCCTCTGAATTTTGAACATAAAATCAAAACAACATCTAGAAAACATTCTGTGTGTTCAAGCAGCTGTGTCTGGTTTGGCCCGCACTTTGGGCTGGGACTTGGTCAGTGCCATCTTTTTATCCAAAGTGGCTCAATCCATCTGAATTCACTATCCCTGGTCTTATTTGATGATGAAGTGACTAAGTGCTTAACTTGGGTTTGGAGTTTTATTTATTGTTTTTTGTTGTTGTTGCTGTGATTTGAACTATGTCCATTTATTTTGGTTTTGTTTTTTTTTTTCACTTGGTAGCTTGTAGTGGCAATAAAAGTTTAAAGGAAGCCCAGCTCCTAGTTATAGCAAAACACTCTTTAATAATGACTTTTTGCATAATTAAAAACAGGACTTGTAAATTTCTGAATAATTCATCATTATATTGGCCAAATGGAACTGTACTATGGTTAATGCAGGAGAATCACTTGAACCCAGGAGGCAGAGATTGCAGTGAGCCAAGATCTTGCCACCCCACTCCAGCCTGGGCAATAGAGTGAGACTCTGTCTCAATTGAAAAAAAAAAAAAAAGAAAGAAAGAAAGAAAAGAAAACCATTTACTAAGAACTGGGATTACCTGGCAGCAGTAATACAGCTACTATCATGTATGAAATACCTATTATATGTCAGGTCCTACAATAGGTTTTTTATTTGCATTATCCCATTTAAACTTCATAACACCCCTAATTAAGAGGTTCCAAATGATTACCTCAATTCACCAACACAAAAGCTGGAAGCATCCCAAGATGACAGAGCTAGTGAGTGTGTCTGCAATGCCAGGGCTGTCAATCCCAGAGCCTTTCTCTGAAGCCAGGCTGTCTCCTGTCTTAGGGGCAATTTTTTCTCCTACTTCTTCTCTCCTCCTCTGCACAAATCACTCCATAATCCAGCAAGATTCCTCTCCCATCCTTGTTACTTGGAATCCAGCTTAATGCCTGCCTGAGGCAGATCGATGGCACTTTAGCTACCATCCTCATCTCTGAGTTTCTTCTCCTCCTTTCTCACCTTAGCTATACACTGCCTCCACAATAGGTGTATTCAAGGAAATGCTGTTGTAGGAGTTATATTAAGAAATTATTTTAGGCAGATAGACAGGAAAGGGGATCCTTGGGAAGTTTTCGTTCTTAAAGCAGCTCTTAAAGTCAGGTCAGTAACCTTTGCTATTCAAATGCCGGCATTAGAAACTGGGTCCACCCAAACATGGCGATTCCCTGCCTTCTTGACTTTGACCCACATGTTCCTGGCAACATGGCCGCCCCCACATATCCCCATGTGGGTAGAACATCATGGCTCCTGTATTTGCATATTAAATGGCTATGGTGGGAGGGCCAGCTTTTTCAAGGGCTACATGAATGACCTGCCTGGTCAAACCAATCCCCTAAGCCCTATGCAAATCAGACTCTGCCTCCTCCAGCCTCTGCATATACCTGGCTGGTATCCACCACACTTGGGGTTCCCTCTCTCAGCTTTGGAAAACTCCTCCCTCTGTCTCTGTACAGGGAAGCTTCTTCTTTCTTTCTTTCCGCTTCTTTCTTGCCTATTCAATTCTCCACTTCTTAAAACCACTCCAGTGTGTCCATGTAGTTTTATCTAATTCGACTCCAGACAAAGAATCCTCCACTCATCGGAGCTGTATCAACGTGGGCCTGGCAGAGGAGGGGGAGAGTGGAGGGCTAGTTCCATGATGTGAGGGCATGGGATGCAAGCTTTCCACCATTAGAGTCTACCTGGGTAGACAAAGGGTGTGGAGAACAGAAATCAGAACAATGATCGTCTCTGGGATGGCATGGGGGAGCTGGGAAGGACAGGTGGAAACTCCTGAGGTGGAAGTGTCCTAGCTCTTCTTTGGAGTATTGGCAATTTGGATACATTTATCAAAACTATAGAACTCTACACTTAAAATATATCTATTTTATGCATAAAACTATACATCAATAAAATTGTTATTATTTATTTTTGTGTTTATTTATATATTTTTCGAGATGAGGTCTTGCTCTGTCACCCAAGCTGGAGTGCAGTGGTGTGATCCTAGGTCACTGTGGCCTCAAACTCCTGGGCTCAAGTGATCCTCTTGCCTCAGCCTCACAAGTATCAGAATGACAGGAAAATGCCACTACATCCAGCTAATTTTTTAAAAAATTATTTTAGAAATGTGGGTCTGGCTATGTTGCCCAGGCTGGTCTTGAACTCCTGGCCTCAAGTGATTCTCCCACTTTAGCCTCCAAAGCATTGAGATTAGAGGCATGAGCCACTGATCCCAGCCCAAAATATATTTTTTATACACACACACACACACACACACATATATATATTTTTGAGATGGAGTCTCGCTCTGTCACCAGGCTGGAGTGCAGTGGCATGATCTTGGCTCACTGCAACCTCCGCCTCCCAGGTTCAAGCAATTCTCCTGCCTCAGCCTCCCGAGTAGCTGGGACTACAGGTGCGCACCACCACGCCCGGCTAATTTTTGTATTTTTAGTAGAGACGGGGTTTCACCTTGTTGGCCAGGATGGTCTTGATCTCTTGACTTTGTGATCCACCCACCTTGCCCTCCCAAAGTGCTGAGATTACAGGTGTGAGCCACTGCGCCCGGCCTAAAATATATATTTTAAAACGATGCAGGTGCTATGGCATCCAGATGGCTACATTTCAAATGGCATGGCTTTTGCCTTTGATAGCCTGCTCCCATCCTCACGCAGCCCCCTTGCTCCAGTTATACTCTTGAGCTAGCTTGCTGACCCTTGATTCTCATCAAAAGAGCTTTACAAGCTTTTGGGGAAGCGGGGTTCAAGGACATCAGGCCAAGAAAGATCCATGTCCAAGAGCACCCGAGATCCTGAAAGGAGAAGTGGACACAGTACCAAGGCATGAATGGGACACCTACAGTGGACAAGCTTAGCAAAAGGTTCTCTGGTCCCTGTTATGACTCAAGAGGGACAGGCCAGCTCTACTTGTGCTCTTCTAGAAACCAGAAGGGGTGAGGGTGAGGAAAGAGAGAGACCCTCTCATATTGTTTTATACTCAGTACCTGTTTTAAGAAAAAACAATAAAGTGAAACCAAAGACAAGCAGCCCAGCGCCACGCCCGGAACCAGGCCTGGGTCTGCCTGGCCTAAACCCAGTAGTTAAAAATCAACTCATGACTTAGAAACCGATGTTCCTGACGTTGTATAGAAGAACATTGTGAAGCTCCCTGCCCTGTTGTGTTTCACTCTGACCACCAGTGCATGCAGCCCCTGTCACACACCCCCTGTTTGCTCAAATCAATCACAGCCCTTTCATGTGTAATCTTTACTGTTGTGAGCCCTTAAAAGGGACAGAAATTATGCACTTGGGGAGCTCAGATTTTAAGGCAGTAGCTTGCCGATGCTCCCAGCTGAATGAAGCCCTTCCTTCTACAACTCGGTGTCTGAGAGGTTTTGTCTGCAGCTTGTCCTGCTACATTTCTTGGTTCCCTGACCAGGAAGCGAGGTAACTGACAGATGGCTGAGGCAGCCCCTTAGGCGGCTTAGGCCTGCCCTGTGGAGCATCCCTGCGGGGGACTCCGGCCAGCCTGAGTGATGTGATCCAAAGATCACTCCCGGGTAGGCAATTGTCCCGGTGGAACGCCTCACCACAGCAGCACGTAGCAGGCCCCCACGGAGGATTAACACAGTGGCTGAACACCGGGAAGGAACTGGCACTTGGAGTCCAGACATCTGAAACTTGGTAAGACTAGTCTATAGAACTTGCCCCACTCCATCTGAGTGGAAGCGTGGCCTGATCACCCACAGTGTGCCTGGATTGGCACTTTTGTTCTGGTTTTGACTTGAATTGCTGGATACTTTGGTTTTGGTTTTGACTTGGCTTAAATTTCTTGGTACTCGGATTTTGAATTTCATGGTATTCTGATTTAGGTTTGGTATAAACGATAAAAGTGTGTGTGCCCTCTTTACCCATTCTTTGTTTTGTGGTGAGTGTGTGTGGTGTAAGTGTGGTATTTTGTCTTGAGAAAACATGGGTCAGGCGCAAATAAGCCCATCCCATTAGGAAGTATGTTGAAAAATTTTTAAAAAAAAGAAAAAAAAAGGAGGGGAGGCAGAATTTATATAAAAAGAATGTTATATGGTAAATTCTGGTCCTGAAATAAATTAACTGGTTATTTAAAAAAAAAAAAAAAGTTTGTAATGAGTCAAAAAGTTGAGACATGTCAAAAAAAAAGTTGTCTGTAAAATTTGTAAAAGACAAAAAGTGATAAAAAATTTTTATGCAAAAATGTTATATAATTTAAAAGTAATAAGGCCTCCTGAGTACTATTAAAAAAACAATTTATGTGTAAGGTGTATAAAAAAAGGTAAAATATACCTTTAGTAAAAAGATTAAAATGAGGCATAAGAATGTGGATTTTTACCTACATTAAAAGGTTAAAAAAATTATTGTTTTAAAAGTTTAAGCAAGTTTTAAAACATTAATTGGAAAAAAAATCTGTGTGTAAACATATTAGCTAAAATTAAAAAGGTATCATCCAGTTTTTCTGTGAACTGGACATTCAAGTAAAAATGCAACAGGTTTTTCTTAAAACATCAACCTGCTTTTTAACAAAAATTATAAAAGGTTAAAAAAAGTCTGTAAAATCTTACCTGATAGTCAAACATAAAAAATTAGATAAATATGTCTGTAAGATTTTATTAAAATTAAGATTAACATTAATAACACACTAATATAAAGATAAAATTTAACTTATCTGGGATAAAAATCATACAAAAAGCATTATTAAATATAAAATGGTGTTTAGCTTTTTTTGGTCTGAAACTAATAAAAATAGGTGCTAAAGGAAACATTGATTTTACTAGAGGATCATAGAAGTTAAAGACTGAAAACAAACTTTGGCAATTAAGACAGCATACCAAGATGCAAATGCCTGGTTGAAATGGATCAAATATTCCATCTGCATGTTAAACAAAAGCAATTGTTATGCTTGTGCACATGGGCACATGGCAGGCCAGAGGCCCTGATTGTCCCCTTTCCACTAAGGTGGTCCTCCAGACCACCAGGCATGGGCTGCATGCTAGCTCTTTTCCAGGATTCTACAGCCTTGAGTAATAAGTCATGCAAAGCTCTCTCTGTTATATCCCAAAGTCCCTGCGGGTCAACCCCTGAGGGCCATCCAGCTTCTGTCTCCCAACACTAAGTTCACTTTGTGTCTCTCACGGCAAGGAGGAGACTTAGTATTCCTTGGACACCTGAAGGGATGCAGTGAGCTTAAGAATTTTCAAGAGCTTATCAATCAGTCAGCCCTTGTTCATCCCCAAGCAGATGTGTGGTAGTATTGTGGTGGATCTTTACTGGGTACTCTGCCAAATAACTAGAGTGGCCCTTGTGCTTTAGTCCATTTGGCTATCCCTTTCACCCTGGCATTTCATCAATCAGAAATAATAATAATAATACATCATAAAGCAAGAGAAGCCCCTTATAGGTGTTTCAACTCTCACATCTATTTAGATGCAATTGGAGCCCTGCAAGAAATACCAGATCAATTTAAAGCTTGAAATCAAATAGTTACAGGATTTAAGTCAATATTTTGGTAGATGACAGTGAATAAAAATGTAGATGAGATAAACTACATCTATTACAACCAACAGCAATGAGCTTTTCATGAGTTAAAAAGAAAAACTCATGTTGGCCCTAGCCCTGAGGCTACCTGACCTGACAAAACTCTTTACACTCTATGTGTCCAAAAAAAAAAAAAAAAAAAATTGGCAGTTGAAGTTCTAAGCCAGACTGTAGGGCCCTGGCCAAAGCCAGTGGACTATCTTTCAAAACAACTAGACGGGGTTTCTAAAGGTTGGCCCCCATGTCCGAGAGCCCTAGCAGCAATGGCCCTGTTAGCACAAGAAGCAGATAAACTAATTCTTAGGCAAAACCTAAACATAAAGTCCCCCCATGCTGTGGTAATTTTAATAAATACCAAAGTACACCATTAGGTAATAAATGATAGACTAACTAGGTACCAAAGCTCACTCTGTAAAAATCCCCGCATAACCACTGAAGTTTGCAGCATCCTAAACCTGCCACCCTGCTCCTGGTATCAAAGAGCCCAGTTAAACATAACTGTGTAAAAGTATTGGACTCAGTTTTTTCTGGTGGGCCTAACCTCTGAGACCATCCTTAAACATCTGTAGACTGGGAGCTGTACGTGGATGGGAGCAGCTTCTCTAACCCCTGCAAAGTGACTCTGAAAAAGATGACAAGCCCTGCTCCAGTCACATCTGGAAGCTGACTGGTTGATGCACGGCCAAAGCATGAAGAACCTCATTGTGGGACTCATTTTCCTTCAAATTTGGACTTGTACAGTAAGGACTTCTACTGACCTTCCTCAGACTGAGGGCTGTTACCAGTGTATACATCAAGTCACTGAGTTAGGACAAAAGATTGCTACAGTCCTATTATTTTATGGTTATTATAAGTGTACCAGGACTCTAAAATAAGCTTGTCTGTATAATGCTATTCTATCCAAGGTATGCAGCCCATGAAATAACCAACCTGATGCGTGTTATGACCCATTTTAAGCCTCCCATGATCACAGTTTTTAAAGTAAAATTAAGGATTGGTCCTTTTCTAAGTGACACAAGTAAAGTAATAGCTAGAACAGAAGAAAGAGGGGTCCCCAAAAATATAACCTTAAGATTTGACGCCTGTGCCACTATTAATAGTAAGCAGCATGGGATGAGATCCGGTTCTCTAGATTGAGAAAAAAGTTACACAGCAGAAAATAAGTATATCTGTCAAGAATCATATTTATGTGAAATGTGTCAATACTGGTCTTTTGTCATTTGGGCTACTTGAAAAACAATTTAAAAGATCCTGTTTGGCTCCAAAACGGAAAAGTCAGCCCCTCCTGCACGAGTGGGAGCTGCAATCCTTTAGAATTGGTAATCACAAACCCCTCAGACCCAAAATGAAATAAAAAAATATGTAACATTAGACATTGATGGAAAAGGACTAGATCCTACCATAAGCATCCTAATAAAAGGTGGGGTTCAAAGACACTCTCCAGAAACAGTAGTTCAGACTATCTATGATGAACGAAATGTGCCAGTATCTGAGATTCCAGGAAAAACTAAAAATTTGTTTTTGCAGTTAGCCAAACATGTAGCCCAGTCTCTAAAAGTCACTTCATGTTATGTTTGTGGAGGAACCGTAGCAGGAGATCAATGACCATGGGAAGCCCAAGAATGAGTTCCTACAGACCCAGTTCCTGACGAATTCTTGGCCCAAAAGAACCACCCTGACAATTTTTGGGTTCTAAAAGTCTCAATTATTAGACAGTATTGCATAGCTAGAGAAGGAAAAAGATTCACTCATCCTGTAGGGTGGCTTCGCTGTCTGGGGCAAAAGCTGTATAATAGTACCGCAAAAACAGTTATATGGTGGACTTCCAGTTATACAGAAAGGAATCCATTCAATGAATTTCCAAGGTTACAGACTGTCTGGGCCCACCCAGAATTCCACCAGGACTGGACTGCCTCCACCGGATTATACTGGATATGTAGACATAGAGCCTACGCTAAGCTGCCTGATCAGTGGACAGGTAGTTGTGTTATTGGCACTATTAAACCATCTTTCTTCTTACTGCCCATAAAAATATGTGAACTTCTGGGCTTCCCAGTCTATGCTTCCCACAAAAAAACAAAGCATAGCCATAAGTAATTAAAAAGATGATGAATAACCCCCTGAAAGAATCATACAATACTATGGACCCAGCACTTGGGCACAAGATGGCTCATGGGGATACTGGACCCCCATTTACATGCTCAACTGAATCATACGGTTGCAAGCTGTTTTAAAAATCATCACTAATAAAACCGATCAAGCCTTGACTATTCTGGCCCAGCAAAAAACTCAGATAAGAAATGCTATCTATCAAAATAGATTGGCTCTTGACTACTTGCTAGCAGCTGAAAGAGAGGTCTATAAGAAATTTAACCTTACTAATTACTGTCTACACATAGATAATCAAAGGCAAGTAGTTAAAGACATAGTCACATGTGCCTGTACAAGTGTAGCATGAATTCGACCCTGAAGCCATGTTTAAAAATTAGTTCCCAGCAGTAGGAAGATTTAAAACTCTTATAATAAAAGCTATAATAGTAATAAAAATCTGCTTACTGCTCTCTTGTTTGCTCCCTGTACTTCTTCAAATGATAAAAAAGCTTCATCGCTACCTTAGTTCACCAAAATGCTTCAGCACAAGTGTACTATATGAATCACTATCAGTTTATTATACAAAAAGACATAAGTAGCAAAAATAAGAGTGAGAACTCCCACTAATAAAAAGTGAGAGTCTCAAACGGGGGGAAATGAGGAAAGAGAGAGACCCTCTCATATTGTTTTATACTCAGTACCTGTTTTAAGAAAAAACAATAAAGTGAAACCAAAGACAAGCAGCCCAGCGCCACGCCCGGAACCAGGCCTGGGTCTGCCTGGCCTAAACCCAGTAGTTAAAAATCAACTCATGACTTAGAAACCGATGTTCCTGACATTGTATAGAAGAACATTGTGCAACTCTCTGCCCTGTTGTGTTTCACTCTGACCACCAGTGCATGCAGCCCCTGTCACACACCCCCTGCTTGCTCAAATCAATGACAACCCTTTCATGTGAAATCTTTAGTGTTGTGAGCCCTTAAAAGGGACAGAAATTGTGCACTTGGGGAGCTCGGATTTTAAGGCAGTAGCTTGCCGATGCTCCCAGCTGAATAAAGCCCTTCCTTCTTCAACTCAGTGTCTGAGAGGTTTTGTGTGTGGCTCGTCATGCTACAAGGGCAAGGGCTGTGGATCAGAGGACTTCCCACTCATCTGGCCACTGGACTTCACAGACTCCGAGGAAGTGAAGTCTCTATCATTCCCCTCTCCTTACCTTCTGTGAAATGCTGGTTCTCTAACCTCAGAGGCCTCATGCCCTTGGAAGGAGTAAGCGGCCTGCATTGTGAGGCTCCAGAAAAAGCCACCCTCTGACTCTTGGCAAGAGTGACTCTGAGGAAGCTGGTGCCTCAGCTGCTGAACAACCCATTGGTGTCTCTGTGCCACAGCGGGGTCAACCCTGCCCTGCAGTGGAAATCCCAGACACACCCTTTACTCAGCTCTCCTCTCTCCTACCCCTCTGCCCACCATCTCCAAACTGGTTTGCCTTTGATCTCAGCATAAAAAACTCAGGCTCATTATAAACCTGTTGGTACTCTAATGACAAGAATGCAGACAACAGTAATTAATGATGAACATTAAATGGCCCAGCCTAGCTGCCCAGCAGAAACTGGAAGGATAGTCATAGTGAGTCACCATCTCCAGCAACAGGAGTGTGCTGCAGGCTATCTGGGATGTGGCTTTGTTATGCCCAAGGTCTTTTCTTTGTAGCACAACACCTCAGTGAGGGCCACTTTAACAGAACTGTGAAGCCTTCTACCTGCCTCCAGTTTCCCCTTTAAACAATTTCCAAGGATTCCACCAAGCTCTTGCTCCTGTTTCAGGGGCCTGGTGAGACACAGGCATCTTCCCCCTTTTCCTCTCCAATTTCAAAAACACTCTGATATCAGACATTTACACCTTAGTGAGAATTTAAAAAAGAAAAACAACAACTTACTTAAAGTCTAATGCGTGATAACTGAGGCAGGAGAATAGGGCCTGGAGGCAGGGAACATAAAGCCCATCCACACCTTTAGTTCCTAGAACTAAATCAAATGAAAGCACTTCAGCAATGACAGGAATGTGAATAGCTTTGTAACTTCACTTCCTTCTCTCCATTCACGCCATTTACACTTTGTAACTTCACATTCATCCTCTCTATCTACATAGACCACACACTCCAAGTAACAGCCTCTCCATTTACAATAGGGCACATTCTAAGTAAACGACTCTGTGACTTCACTTCATTCTCTTCATTTACACAGAATATTCACCAAGCAGCCAGGTTGGTGGCTCAAGCCAGTAAACCCAGCACTTCGGGAGGCCAAGGCAGGCAGATCACCTGAGGTCAGGAGTTCAAGACCAGCCTGGCCAACCTGGTAAAACCCTGTCTCTACTAAAAATACAAAAATTAGCCGAGCATGGTGGCACTTGCCTGTAGTCCCAGCTACTCTGGAGGCTGAGACACAAGAATTGCTTGAACATGGGAGGTAGAGGTTTCTGTGAGCTAAGATCGTGCCAATGCACTCCAGCCAGGGAGACAGAACAAAACTCTGTCTCAAGAAAAAAAAAAAAAAAATTCGCTGAGTAACCAACCAGAAACCTCTAGAGTATTGAAACTCCGAAAATTCTGTAACTAGGCTCTTGAGCCTCTCCACTTGAGCCCGCTCCCACACTGTGGAGTGTACTTTCGTTCTCAATAAATCTCTAATTTTGCTTTCCTTGCTTTGTTTGTGCATTTTGTCCAAATCAATTCTTTGAGATGCCAAGAACCTGGACACCTTCTACTGGGAACAGTAACCACACAACCAATTTCTAGGTACCCAGGAGTGAATTAAAGCAATCACTCCCCATGTCAGCATTGAGGAGAAAGGCAGGACATTGCAAAGCCACTTTTAAATGTCGTGCTGGGTAATAGTCGCACAATTCATGTTCTGAAAAGTACAAAGCATCAGTTTCACTGACACACTAGGCTGGGTATGGTTGGTTTCTGTCTTTAGCTGTACTACTGAACCAATGTGCTTTTAATAGGAAGGCTGCAACCTTGTCTAATTTTTTTTTTTTTTTTTTTTTTTGCACAATAACTTGCTTTTCTGTGCTCTGTGTACTGCTCTCCTAGGGGCCCTGTGAGCTTTTATGTTTACACTGGCAAGAAATATTGAAAGCAAAGAGTTTCTTTCTGTCTTTTTTAAAATAACCAAGTACAGCACTATTCCCAATGGTCCCAATCTAAGTTGCTTTCAGTCACCAGGAAAGAGATTACGCAGCCCTAGCAACTTTGCAGCGCTTTACTCTGAAGCATGAACCAAGCCAAGGTCAAGCTCACAGGCGGCATCTTTCATTACTCTGGGGGCAAAGCTACAGTCAGACCCATCAGAGTGGAGGCTTCTGGTCTCCAGCAAGTCATTATGTACTTAGGATTATCATTAATTTTCTCTCCCTGAAGTACTTCTGATGAATGTGAGAGCTAAAGCCGACTATGCATTCACTGATAAAAGGTTCTATGTTCAATTTTCTAAAAGTGCCCTTAGAGAATCCCCAATTTCCTGCCTCTTCCTAAGAAGAAGCTGAGTTTGTGCTGCCTTCATAAAGGGAGAACTGAATCATCTTGGTGTAAAAGCTTCCTGAAGGTTGGAAGGAGAGGCCCCTGGGACATTCAGAAGACTTGGAACCTTCTGGGACCTGGCAGTGTAGATAGAGCTGTTATTATTTATTGCAGACTTAAGAACTGTACGCCAATGTCTACATGGCTCCTGTTTCTCCATCCCATTTTCCATTTGCAAGGCTTCAGTCTCCTTCCTGGGAATCTTAAAAAAGCTCCTACAAGTCCTGTTGAGCCCAGTGCATAAAGCCCATTTAGCTCTCTATGATGGGGTCCACACTGCCCGGGGGGTCACCTGACTCAATGCGTTCTTTTGGCTACATCCTCAGTTGTCACATTTGATTGAGGACATCAGCTGTCTCAGATATGCTAGGGATGGATCTGTGCATTAAAGCAAGCAGCTGGGATGCCTTTTGCTCACTGGGAAGGAAGGACATGGAGGCTCTGAGTAGAAGCGACTTTGAGTAGACAGTGCGTGTGTTCACACCCAGAGCCCTGTAGCATGGTCTTTTACTGAGACATAGAGACTCTGAAGCTTTAAAGTTTTAATTAGCTTATTGTCATGAGCTGGAATGGGCTGTAGACGTGTTCAGGGCATTGAAACAATGCCTTCTGTGTAGGGCCCTTTTGGAAGAGAATTCTGGGGCTTAAAGTATAATGGCTTCTTGTGTCCCAGGGCCCCAGTATGTCTTGTTCTTTCACCACTGTCTGGGCCACTCCCAGGCAGCATCCAGGGTGTCTGTTGTGGGGTTTCAGCCACTGCTATGAACATTAGTGCCATGCATTTCCTCCTCATAGCGCAAATGAAGGCCAAGCTACGTAGGCTGGCGTTGTCCAACATCTGCCTAGACGCCTAGCTTATGGCTGCAAAGAGCGCCACAGATGACCAACAGATGCAAGCTCTGCAAAGAGCTCTGTACCTAGACAATGAAGTTCCTGAATCTCCACACATGCTGATAGAGTCCAAATTAATCTATCACACTGTGGATCTAGCAGATTCTTGTCTTTGATTTTGTTTCATCATCCAAGTGAATACAGTAATTGCACTTGGATGCCAGAGTGTAACAGCTAGTTCTCAGCCCAATAGTCTTGGCACGAAGGACCAAAGTAAGCTCTTTAGGTAAATTGCATGGTAAAGGGAAGGCCTCTGCTCCAGACAGGAGACTTCCATACATTCCTGGGTGCTGTGCTGAGTGAGAGTTGCTAAGTAGCTCACATGGGCGGTTTGACTTCAGGAAGAAGTGAGGAGTTTCTTTAGGAGAGCTAAGTTCAATAGCTACACACTCTGGACTAGATGAAGCAAAGACAGGCCCTATTCAGTCTCTGACACAAAGGCACTCCCAGATCTTGGTAAGGCACTCTCTGATCTTGAAGTTGAGGTTTTCAACTCTAAGTCTGCAAACAGTTTTCTAGTGAGTTGTTGGATTTTTGAAAGAATCTCAAGGATGCAGGAATCAAGACAGAGGACCAGTAAGACTTGACCCAGCTACCCCCTAATTTTAACCAGGCCATCTCCAACCTGACCTCTCTTATAGATTGTGACTGAGTGGGATTTATTTTGAATAAAGGATTTTACTGCTTAGGAAGCACTACCATATTATAGCTTGAAACCTGGATTAGACAATCTCAAAACCATGCCCCTTTCTAACAGTCTAAGATTTTAGAGAGTTCTGCAGTTCTAATACTCACAGGTGCCTGCCGGGTGTGGTGGCTCATGCCTGTAATCCCAGCACTTTGGGAGGCCGAGGTGGGTGGATCACCTGAGGTCAGGAGTTCAAGACAAGCCTGGCCAACATGGTGAAACTCCATCTCTACTAAAAATACAAAAAAATTAGCCGGGCAAGGTGGCAGGCGCCTGTAATCCCAGCTACTTGGGAGGGTGAGGCAGAAATATCACTTGAACCCAGGAGATGGAGGTTGCAGTGAGCCAAGATTGTGTGCCACTGCACTCCAGCCTGGGCAACTACTGTAAAACTCTGTCTCCTAAAAAAAAAAAAAAAAAAAAAAGTTAGGCCAGACCACTGTGGGAGCAGATCGTAGCAGATCTAAAACACTATAGTCTTAGGGCAGTGAGAAATTTAAGTAGACCCCCTCACCTTGCAGAAACTTTAGTTCCAAGACAGAGAAAAAAGGAGAGATTTTGATACTATAGTTAAGGAGGGTTTCTTTGGATTCCCATTCAGCATCCCTCTACCCCTTGCCAGCCTCTAAGACCTGCTAAAGCGACTGTCACGATATTCCAGTAGGTTTGGAATACTCAGAAAGAGGTATGCTGTTGTACAATGTTGGTCAACAGTCTTTTGTTCTGGATGGTCTGACAAGTCCATGTAATCTCTTACTAATTCTTTTCCCTAATAGCCTCTACCTCCAGTCCATTCAACTCTTGTCCCTTTACTAACCTGAACAAATCAATAGCTAGTCGAACACCCACAACTTTAAAATTTTACCTCCTAAGGAACAATTTGACACTGTAGTGATATGACTCAAAAAGCCAGTCTATTTTATTAAAGGATTTGTTCGTTTCAGGAAGGTCTGTCATATGTAACATCAAACAACTGGTTGCTTGGCTTGAAAACAATTTTCAACTAATTCCTTGGAAGTTAGGTAGACACAACCTACTTCTGGGAATAGCTGTCAAAAATGCTGTGTCATTAAGGCATCGTGTATTCAGTATTGGGTACCAAATATACAGATTTCAGGAACAATAGGAAATCTGATACACCCTTTGGAAACAGAACAAGTAAAACTAAATATTTTATCTCTGCTCGGATGTGATTTACATAGTACTTCTATACTATTGCATATTCAGTTATCAATGCCTCGTGAGATAATGAATCTTTTTCATTATTGTAGTTGTGCTTGAATGCAATACTCAGGGCCAGAAACACGTGACACTTAACACTTGCTTTGAGATAAACCCCTTGGGCCGGGCGCGGTGGCTCACACCAGACAATCCAGAACAAAAAATTGTTAACCAACTTTGTACAACAGCACATCTCTTTCTGAGTATCTCAAACCTACTGGAATATCATGACACTCACTTTAGCAGGGCTTAGAGGCTGGCAGGGGGTAGAGGGATGGTGAATGGGAACAACAACAACAAAAAATTCCTTAACTGTACTATCAAAATCTCCTTTTTTTCTCCTTCTTGGAATGAAAGTCTCTGCAAGGTGGTGGGTCCGCAGTAATCCCAGCACTCTGAGAGGCTGAGGCGGGTGGATCCCCTCAGGTCAGGAGTTTGAGACCAGCCTGGCCAACAAGGTGAAGCCCCGTGTCTACAAAAAAATGCAAACATTAGCCCGGCGTGGTGGCATGCGCCTGTAATCCCAGCTACTCAGGAGGCTGAGGCTGGAGAATTGCTTGAACCTGGAAGGCAGAGGTTGCAGTGAGCCAAGCTCGAGCCAGTACATTCCAGCCTAGGCGACATGAGCAAAACTCTGTTTCAAAAAAAAAAAAAAAAAAAAAAAGTTAAACCGTCTTACTGTAGAGGGGAAAGAACTATGAGTTCAGTGACACAGATCCCAATCCTGGATATTACAGTGTATCTTCAGAGGGAATTGCTCCATTTCTCTTGGTTAAAAGCCTTGCTCAATTGTAGTTAGGAGCACGAGGGTGGAATCAAACAAAGCTGGGTTTGCACCACTTACACGATGAGTGATCCCAAGCAAGATATTTAACCACTCCAAGTCTCAGTTTTATCACCTGTAAAGTGGGCACAATAATTAGACCTATCTCATGAGGCTGTTGTGAAGATTAAAGAACATAGAGTGAGTGCTGAGTAAGTGTTCATTATTCTTATTATTGTACTTGATTTCCTATAAAATGATTTTGTATAACACTACTTCTAAGATTATTCTCCATTTTAAAGTTCTATGATCCACAGGTTTGTGGAGATCAGGCTTCCTCCTCTAGAGTTCAAAACATCCAGCTGGTCCTGGGAGCTGTGCTGAGGATAGCCTGTTTCTGTGCCTTCTTGCTGGGGTGACTACAGCGAAGTCGTTAGGAACCTGCCTTCAAACACTTAGAACAGGCTGGCCCAAGGCATCGAGAGGAAGTGGAAATCAAAGTTGATGACCGTGCAACAAGTTTCTGGCTGGTTGGAGACACACATGTACAGAGGAGGTCTTGAGCGATGCCTTAGAGTGTTTGCAATTAAATTGGGCCAGAGAGAGTGCTGGTGTGCTGCTACTCACAGCTTGCTGGACTGTGGACCAGAGCATCAGCATCACCTAGGAGTTGGTTGCAAATTTAGTATCTCAGGCCTTGCCCCAGATCAAATGAATCAGAATGCACATTTTAAAAGGATGTGTGCTTTTTAAAAGGACGGAACGTTGTGTACTCCCAAAATTTCTGCGTTGAAACCCCACCACCCAATATGATGGTATTAGGAGGTGGGGACCTTTGGAGGTAATTAGGATTCAATGGGGTCATAAGGAAGAATAGAATTAGTGCTTTTATAAACGTCATGAGAGAGCTTGTCTCCCCTCTCTGTTCCCCACCATGTGAGGGTACGAGAAGTCAGCAGTCTGCAACCCAGAAGATCTTCACCAGATCCCAGTCGTGCTGCCATCCTGATTGAGACTCCAGCCTCCAGAACTATGAGAAAGACATTTCTGGTGTTTACAAGGCACCCAGTTGATGGTGTTTTGTTATATCAGCCCAAAAAAACTAAGACAGGACTTCGCAGTGTTTTTTTTTTCTTTCTTTTCTTTTTTGAGGCGGAGTCTTGCTCTGCTGCCCAGGCTGGAAGTATAGTGGCACGATCTCGGCCCACTGCAAGCTCCGCCTCCCAGGTTCACACCATTCTCCTGCCTCAGCCTCCCCAGTAGCTGAGACTACAGGCGCCCGCCACCATGCCTGGCTAATTTTTTGTATTTTCTTTTTTTTTAGTAGAGATGGGGTTTCACCTTGTTAGCCAGGATGGTCTCGATCTCCTGACCTCGTGATCCACCCGCTTCAGCCTCCCAAAGTGCTGGGATTACAGGCATGAGCCACCACGCCCAGCCTGGTTTGCTGATATACTATTTCATTCCACTGAAAGTAACGGCAAAAACTGCAATTACTTTTGCACCAACCTAATATTGAGGAAGCACTTATTCAGTGGATTCTAGCAGGAAGTGTCTGTTTCACGTTTCCACCCCTAAAATCAAGATGCTTCAAGAATAAGGTGCAACAGTGAGACATGAGCTGAGAATTGCCTTTGAAGTAAGAGGATCTGGTGGCCTTGGTTTGGAGACTTTTCTGCTCAACGTCATCTGGAGTGTACTTTGGGGCAGAAAAGCTCTTAAGGCACAACATTTTTACTCCCTTTATGGGGTGTGATAGGTGGCACTGGAAGATAAGTGCAAATTCCACCAGCATCCTACTTCATGGCTGGATGAGAGGTATTATAGTAAGGAGTGGACACAGGAAGCTTGCCCTACATCTGAATCAATCTTCTTGAGGCAGAGACACTTATCTTGAAAGAGGAAAAAAAAAAAGTCAACTAGAAAACATATTTCAAGTAATAAGCACTAAGCCAAATAACTTAAACAGAGAAAACTACGTTGGGTTTTGTTTTCCCAAAAAAAAAAAATTTGAAAGATATCTTCTAAATGTTTTTCCTATGCAGTGCAATAAACCACCCCTACTAGTGGATGTTGCAGAATGCAACCATTGTCTGTGATTCTATAAAGGGATGGAGACGCCCGGCAGGGAAAACCTGAATGCAATTCTGTTCAATGAGCCCACAACTGAGTCTCTGCTTTCTTTCTATAAAGGCGCCTTCTGGAGGACATCAGCAGTCAGATTCTCATCACCAGCAGTTAACAACCTTTAGTGCCAGGATGATTTGATGGAACCCATCCAGAGCTTGTCAAGAGGAAACACGAGTTTTGCCTTCTCTGTCTTGCCGTGTATCTCACCAGTGCTCTTTTGCTCATGACAGCCTCACCTATCTTACGGGTAAGGAAACTAAGTTTAGGAAACTGTCCCCATGTGGCAGCTCCTGTGGTTCCAGAACTTGGACTTGAATGAGGGTCTCTGTTTCTGCAAAGCCTGAAGTCTCACTTCTCTGCTGTATTGCCTCTCACATCGTTTGTTCATTTGGGGTTAGACAAGGTGGCCGTCCTCAAAAAGCTTAAAATTCTTGTTCCAATCGTTGTTCCAATTTCGATAGAGTAGACATTTGTTTCACCTCCCCACTTTCAGCATAATCCTGTAACCCACATGTAAAGACATGAAATAACCAAACCACAGGGCCCTGAAAAAAGTTTTATTGAGCTTCGGCTCAGAGACACGGAGTTCCTTTGAGGTAGAGATGCTTATATTAACACAGAAAAACAGTCCCATAGGAAATATTTTCTGAGCAAAGGGAAAGCACAGAGTCAAAAACTTAAAACCATTGAGATCTGAAAAGATCATCCCATCCAAAGAGCCCAGGACAAGTTCACTTTCTTTTACGGGTGTCCATAATAAGGAGCACGCCCCTCAGAGGTTTCTGGGTTGCATCAATTTGTACAACATCAGTCAGGAGCACAGAGTCTCAAGATAAATGAACTTTTCAAGGCCTTGCTCCTTATAGTTTCCCCACGTAGCATCACCCGGGGACTTGTAAGAAATGCAGATTCTCAACCCCACCCCAGAACCACTGAATCTGAACCTGAATTCTAAAAAGGCCCTTAGTTACCATGAGCTATGATCATGCCACTGTATTGCAGCCTGGGCAACAGAGTGAGATACTGTCTCAAATAATAATCACATACAAAGAACTCTCAGCAAAACACAGCAATAAGATAACAAGTCCTCAGGTTACTCATATACACCTTCAAGTTTCAGAAATTCTGTGTTAAGGCACTGTTATCTATTGGTACCTAATGCTGGTTGATCCTGATGATACTTGGAATCATTGTCCCAGCATCTGATAAGCAGTATCCTTCAAGCTTTAATTCCTGAGTGGGGGTTATTTCTATTTGAGTGATCCATTTAGTGGGTGAGTGGCTAAAAAAATAATCTGGCTACCGCATTTAGTTTATGTCATATATGATGCCAATTTTGGAAGATCTAAAATATAACAAATGACCTCATAAACTGAAAATTACATTGAAAATGGAATCTGTGATGGACACTGGGGATTCACTGGGTGTTGTAGGGCATGGAAGTCATTTTAGGAACATCAGCTCTGTTTGTACAGAAGATGTGAGAAGCGCCGACCAGGAGAACATCTCAGCTGCTGGAATGCCCAGGCAGAGACAGCTTAGTGCCTTGCTGTGAAAGAGCCTGTGGGTGGGTGGTGGGTGCCTGGGGTGGAGGCCAGTATTCACAGCCTGCCAATAGGAAAGGATGAGGGTGTTCTTCACACTGAAAGGGCTGGTTTCTCTGGTTAGATTGGTTGGGATTGCTGATCACTAGGAATTTAACCTAATTAAGGCTAAGCCTGTGAATGGGAATTCCTTTACAATCAAATTCTGCCTGCGGACTGGGGGTGGCGGTAGGATGGGGAAGAAGGGGGAGATCCTCCCCTCCTAAACTCTCTTAGCCTTCGTTCTGCTGAGACGCCCATCCATCCTGTAGTGCCTTTTGCTATTTTCTCCGCATTTCTGTGGACTTCAAGATTTGGAGATGCCTAGACTTGGCACATCTGACTCAGGATCCTGACACCAGTTCCCTTCTGCTCCATCACCCGGGCTTGCAAAAAATGCATACAAAGGTGTAAATTCTGTGTTCGAAAACCTGGATCAGTTCTTGCCTCCAGTGCTTGTTAGCTGAGAAAGCTACTCACCCTTTCTGCGCCTGAATTCTCCCGACTGGGAATAGAGCTGACTGTAATATAGCCTTGAGAAGCGTTCCTACAAGGTTGTTCTGAGGATTAAATGAGTTGGTATGTGCTACTTTGTTATCATGTGCAATGCATGGGCTAGTACCTGGCACGTGGTAAGGGTGACTATCATTTTTATATCAAATCTCGAACTTTAACTCAGGCACTTTGCTACCCATAGGAAAAAATAGAGTTAGATTCCTCCTAGCCACTAGAAAATTGAGGCTACTCTCCTTTCTGCCCTGGGTCTCGGGATTCTAGGAAGTCCAAGAAGAGAATGATCCATTTTTGGTGAGTACAGGCCTGGAGTTTGGGGGGTACCTGAGAAACTCTGAGGGTTTAACACAAGTTGACTTCCTGCCCCCATGAGTGAACTCTAGGGAATACACAGTTAGGCTATTTATAAACAAACACAACATTTTCTGGGGAAAGGTTACAGGTTTATTTTAGGTGGGCTCCTGCTTGGCTGGGAAGGCCTGTACTTGTTATAGCTGCTTGGCTTAGCTCTCTGCAGCCTGGCAATGCGGAGTTCAGCTCGAGGTCAACCTCTGTTGAAGTTGGCAATGTGACATAACTCAGGCGGCTGGAGCTTGCGATAACCCCAGGGCTTCCCTTGGAATTTTTTGCTGTCCTGCTCTCCAAACTGGCATTGCAACCTCAGAAGTTTATCCTGGGATTGGACTGGAACAGCAACATGAATGCCACAAAGTTAAAACAAGCAAGATCTTTTAGGAAGAGAGAGCGACTTTAGCTACAGGATAAATCAGCTACCTTAACAGTGGAACGTCAAGTACATGCGATGACATTTTCCAAGTCTATACAGATGGGGATGTCTTTGGTATTTTCTGCTTCTTGCTCATTTGGACCCTGCTGCTTTGGGTACCATCAGGAGCCAGGACACATGAACCCTTAGCAGATTTAGACTGATTTTTTTGGGGTTTGTTGTTTTGTGATTCTCCGGTTGAGATTTATGTTGCAAACTCAGAAAAACAAAGAAACCCACAATTTTCCACCTTCGTCAGTCCTTATAATAACTTCACATAATAACAGACAATATTTACAAAAATCTGGCAGAAGTGTCATCTCTCAGAACCCAATCAAAATCTCACATCTACTTTCATAAGGGACAAAGTAATAGTAAAGCCCTTTGCAATAGAACAAAAATTCAGCAGTTACTATTCTTTGATTCTTAGAAAAGAAAAGAAAAGAAAAGAAAAGAAAAGAAAAGAAAAGAAAAG